>NC_140912.1:36496561-36699061 GCF_045865225.1 Trachurus japonicus
GATAATGATAATAATAATAATAATAATAATAGTGATAATCATCTGTCATTACATCCACTATCTGATTAAACACAGCGACTGGTGCAGATTTAAATGTCACTCATCTGATCAGAGTTAAATGGTTCAGAAAAAATCACTTCAACAGAATAGAAGTGTTTCTGGGGACACAGTAAAGAGAGGGACCGGTCTGAACGCTAATGCTAAGCTAACAGTCCATATAATAACTATAACTTGTTTTTTTTTGTGTTATCATCATAACCGAGTTCATGTTCTACACAAAAAAATAAAAGCATCATACTGCAATACTACTGGGGAACATAGGACCCTTTTTCTTTTAACTAAACTTAAAGAGATACGCCAACATTTTTTTTTTTTTCGTGTCTTGCCTCACTCCCGAGTCCATGACCAGCAGATAGACACCATCCTTTCGACTGTGCGTGCAGTAACAAGGGAGATAGAGCCGTATCGCCCGTAATTAGCTTAGCTCAAACACTGGAAGTGTATGGGTAGTGTTAGCCTGCCTCCACCTAAAGTCGCTAATTAGCCTAGCTCAAACACTGGAAGTGTATGGGTAGTGTTAGCCTGCCTCCTACCTAAAGTCATCAGAGAAACTCTTCAGCAACTCTAAAGGGAAACCGGCGGGCCGATCTTCGTCTCAGAGCTGACAAAACTCCCTGGTAAGGCATCTTGAGCGGTCAAATGCCGCTAACGGGACGAGATCGGTCAAAACGGAGGGTTCAAGCAAAGACGGTTTATTTTGGTTCAAGCTAGCTACATCGAGGGTAGGTTAGCTTCCTATTTCTAAGTAAAAGCACAAATTCTATCGGCATGGTTTTCTGTATGTAAAGGGCAATTTATTATTTTGTGAAAGTAACCGGAAGTGCGTTGGTCACAACGGCTAGTTTGAGTAGCGCCGAATTCGTCCGAACAAAATTGTAAACAGCTGGTATTTAGACAAATTAACGACACACTGCTGATCTAAACGGCTACTTTCTCACCTAAACATGTTTGAAATGTGGATAAAGTGATATATTTACAGAGTTTAGAGCTAAAATGAAACCAGCTTCTGACTGCTGGTTTTGGCTCGGGGAACATAGGGATGATCCCGCTGTAACGTCTTGTCTCCGTTCAGAGGTGAAATGAAAACGGCCCCGGGACAGAAGACATTAAACCTGTAGCAGCTGATCCATCACAAATTACACCACTATGTCATCCACTAGAGTCATTAAGAAACTGATTTATGTGAGTTTTAATGTAATTATAGATGACATATGTGAACAGATTTACATGTTGGCTCTGAAGGAAACATGGAGTGTGTGCTTGTTTACAGGCAATCTAATGACACAGAAACATGTTGTGTGTGTGTGTGTGTGTGTTTCCATGAGGGATGAGGTCGACCTGGAGATTCAGAGAGTGTCATGTTGAATCAGTGTGATTTGATCTGAAATCACCACACACACACACACACACACACACACACACACTGACTCTGGGCCGAGCTCCATCGTGGCACCGGCTCAACAGACACTGACCGTTCATCTAGTGCAGCAGCAGCAGCAGCAGCATCTCTGGCTCCGATCCAACCTGGCAACAAGACAACGAGGAGTCAGATCACACACACACACACACACACACACACACACACACTGAAAAACAGCAATTTACATTTTCCATTCGGCCGACTGGAGCTGGAGATGAATGACTGCATGATGAAGTTACACACGATTCACCTGCTGCAACTGATGGAGACACACACAGGACTCTTGTTGCCATGGTGACCTCTGACCCCGACGTAGCTAAACCTCAGGCTGCGACTTCATTTTATGTTAAAACGATACAGACACGACACTACACCAGAGGTTTTCAAAATAAAACTAACAACAACAAAAAAAAAACCTCAGCCCCAAACAAAGCTTAGCACGACTTTTCAAAATAAAACTCAACCTCAGAGTTTTCAAAATAAAACTCAACCCTAGAGTTTTCAAAATAAAACTAGACCTTAGACTTTTCAAAAAAAAAAAAAACTCAACCTTAGAGTTTTCAAAATGAAACTTAACCCTCAAGTTTTCAAATTAAAAGGGGCCAAGAAATGGGTCTTCACAAGTTAGCTCACACACACACACACACACACACCACACACACACACACACACACACACAGTGGCCGGTGGTCACGTAATAATTGGGTTTTCTGAACTGTTTCCCTCAATAAAAAAATCACAAAAACTAAAATCTTTTTCTTTTTGGAAAAACAGTTTCATGTCAGGGGAGCAAAGAAATCTGCTTTACAAATTAAGTCACACTAATTAATTTCCTAATAACGATAAGAAAAGGGCAAAAATCTGAAAATATTAAACGACAAAACTTTTCACACCACTTTTTTTTCCTACACTTTTATTTTTTTTCTAAAAGTGAAGTAGAAACATCCAGAACCAGAACTGTCTGAGACGCTCCCAGAGCTCGGTGCTGAGTTCAAGTTCAGTTCGTAAATCAGAGATTTGAGTCGAACATCTGGATGACCAGCTGTTCTCCTGGTGGAGGTATTGACCCGACTGTGTGTGTGTGTTTGACTTTAACTGGACATTTTTATTAATTCTACACTGCAACTCTTCACACTTAGAGGAGATTATTTCTTTAATCACTGTACTTAATTATTTAAATCAATAATAGTGTGATTGATTAAATGAACCAATCAAAGGGACTGCTGCTGTGAGCTGCTGTGACACATTAGTTTTCACCTCGCGCTCGTTCCTGATGTTGACGATGTGAACAAAGTTGTTTCAGCTCCACAGGACAAACACACACACACACAAGCAAATGTTGTGATGTTGAAACTTTGAACTGAATATGAAATATTTGAGACGTGAGGAAGAAGAGAAGGCTACTCTGACGCAGGGCCGTTGTATAGGGGAGAAAGGTGATGATAACTCTAGGGGCCCAGCGCCCAGTGGGGCCCATAATGCAGCACTTTGTGTTGCATTCCCATGTATGAAAGGTGCTCTATAAATAAAGATTGATTGATTGATTGATTGAAAAAACCCCAGTAGTCTAATCTTTGTATGACTGATTTATTCTGCGTAAGACCCTGACTAATACTCATAGTACACTGTAAAAACTCAACATCTTTCCAAGAATATTTGTCTTATTTCTTGTCCAAATGTCTCATTTCTAGTCAAAACTAATCTCTTTCCACTTAAAATAAGACTCATTACCTAAACATTTCCTTGTTTTTAGATAATTTTCACTTAGATTCACAATAAATAGAAAAATCTGCCAGTGAAAGTAAGTTTTTTGTGCTTGTAATAAGGAAGAAAAACTTGCTCCACTATCAGATTTTTTCTACTTATTCCAAGTGAAAATATGCTTGAAAGAAGTAAAAAGTGTCTAAAAACAAGCTACTTTTAATATGATGTGTCTTATTTTAAGTAGAATGAGATTTATTTTGGCTAGAAATGACATTTTGACTAGAAATAAGACAAATATTCTTGCTAAGATACTTGAGTTTTTGCAGTGTAATGCTGCATTAGCATCAAAACAAAGAAGGCTAAATAAAAAACGATAATACATACGTAGTCTAAGAAAAAAAAAGGAAAAGTTAGGGGGAGGGGCCCACTTTAGTATTCTTTAAGGGGGCCCAGAATTCCTAGCAACGGCCCTGCTCTGACGTAACATCTAAAGACCTTTACACTCCGGGGACGTGGCCAATAAATGCCAAGAAATTGCAAGATATTCTGCGGCGAATATTTGGCATCAAAACAGTTTGAGTGTGAATATGTGACAGCTGCAACAATTATAAACCTTTATTTTATTGTCTTTGTAATATTTGTGTCCCTTTGTCAAGCCAGACAGGGTGATGAGAGACACAAGTTGTATTTTACCTCAGTGGTTTTTCCCCCATCTGTTCTTTTCTTTTGTTTCAACTCTTTTGTTTTGTGTAGATTTTTCTGTTGTACTTTGTGTTAATTGACCTGTTTTGTTGGTAATTTGTTCTTTTCTGTTGTTCTTTGAAAACCTTCTATTCTCCTTTTTAATTAATATCTTTTGTTGGCTGTCATTATGCCACTGCCAGTTTAGTTTAATTTAGTTTATTTATTTATTTCATTCATTTATCGAGCATAAAAACAAAAAATAAAATAAAACTTATAAAAAATAATGACAATACTGTAACTCTTGAATGAAAGGGGGCAGAAAGAAGCAAACTTATATTGTCTACACCTTGTTACAAAGAATGAATTCACAAATTAGATAATACCTACATCTGCCAGGATCAGACTACATCTTTTTTTTTTGTCTTTCCTGACGGCTTCGCAGCTTCACTGTGTGTAAACAATGAGTCAGAGCTCTGTCGTCCTATTGGTCGACATCAAGGTTCACATCATAGGAGAAGAAATTGGAAAAAACATGCAAGACTTTCTGTCAGGGCGTAGTAGAGTTTCCTAGACGTACAATCGCTGTTTGTTACTACAAGAATTCAGCCCGATTTTGGCTCAACAGACACTTTTAGACAAAAGAGAAATCCTGCTTATAGTTCCTCTTTAAGACTGTCTTCACATCTGTGGTGACTTGAAGGTCGACTGGACTGTGGAGCCGGTTGACCAGAGGAAAAGGCCAGAACCAGAACCAGAACCAGGAGGAGATTGAGGAGGTCTAAGTCCATCCAGCTGCAGAGTTTCCATTGTCTGATGCTACTTCCACATCTTTAACTGTCAGTGAAGTCTGGAGGATAAAAGCTGGACTCTGCCCAGATGTGTGGGAAGTACTCGGCCCAGACCTGGGCCGAAGATCAACGTATGTGTTTGGTAAGAAGTTTCATTAATTTCGTTGTCTGGATCTCAACCAGCAGCTCCACAGAGTCCAGACCAGGTCCAATAACCAGGGCCGTTGTATAGGGGAGAAAGGTGATGATAACTCTAGGGGCCCAGCGCCCAGTGGGGCCCATAAAAAACCCCAGTAGTTGAATCTTTGTATGACTGATTTATTCTGCGTAAGACCCTGACTAATACTCATAGTACACTGTAAAAACTCAACATCTTTCCAAGAATATTTGTGTTATTTCTTGTCCAAATGTCTCATTTCTAGTCAAAACTAATCTCTTTCCACTTAAAATAAGACACATTACCTAAAAATTAACTTGTTTTTAGATCATTTTCACTTAAATTCACAATAAATAGAAATATCTGCCAGTGAAAGTAAGTTTTTTGTGCTTGTAATAAGGAAGAAAAACTTGCTCCACTCTCAGATTTTTTCTACTTATTCCAAGTGAAAATCTGCTTGAAAGAAGTAAAAAGTGTCTAAAAACAAGCTACTTTTAATATGATGAGTCTTATTTTAAGTATGACATTTGTTTTGACTAGAAATTACATTTTGACTAGAAATAAGACAAATATTCTTGCTAAGATACTTGAGTTTTTGCAGTGTAATGCTGCATTAGCATCAAAACAAAGAAGGCTAAATAAAAAAGGATAATACATACGTAGTCTAAGAAAAAAAAGGAAAAGTTAGGGGGAGGGGCCCACTTTAGTATTCTTTAAGGGGGCCCAGAATTCCTAGCAACGGCCCTGCCAATAACTGATGTCCTGAAGGTTTTTAAAGTCCAGTAGGGACTAGATTTGGAGGAGAAGCTGAACTTTCTGCAGGACTTTGAAATCTGGACAAGTTTTGACAAAGTGTCAGGAGTTTAGAGCTGAGACTCAGCTGGACGCTGCAGGAATATAATGTTGGGACTTTTCTTGACAGGGTTTTTTTTTTTCTGAGCAGCTCATTCAAATGCTTGAAGGAAAAAATGAAGTGAAGTGAAGTGTCGAGCAGAGATAACGGACACGAGGCCACTGAGATAGTGAGGTACGGACAGAGCAGCCAAGGCCTGCTGGGATTAATAAAAAGAAAGATCTTATCCAGAGAGAAGGAGACTGAGCTTTTCACTTCATTTAACACTCTTTGTCAACGAGAACCTACAGTATCAACCCCCGACTCCACCCCACTGCAAAAACTCTAAATCTTTCCAAGAATATTTGTCTCATTTCTAGTCAAAACTAATCTCTTTCCACTTAAAATAAGACCCATCACCTAAAAATTAACTTGTTTTTAGATCATTTTCACTTGTTTCAAACAAATTTTCACTTGAAATAAGTAGAAAAATCTGCCAGTGAAAGCAAGTTTTTTGTGCTTGTAATAAGAACGAAAAACATGCTCCACTATCAGATTATTTTAAGTGAAAATCTGCTTGAAAGAAGTAAAAAGTGTCTAAAAACAAGCTACATTTTATGTGATGAGTCTTATTTTAAGTAGAATGAGATTTGTTTTGACTAGAAATGAGACAAATATTCTTGGTAAGATTTTGAGTTTTTGCAGTGCTCTTTTTTCTTCATCTCGATGAGTTTCGGCTCATTCTTTGAAAACTTTCGGAAAACTTCCTGCTGCTTCCCAACTTCCGTCACTGACGATGCTCAGGATGTTCAATCTGGGAGAAACTCTTCCTTCTCAGACACCAATTGGATTTCTCCATGACCTCGACCAGCCAATGACGTTTTGCTTCAAAAAACTTAAAGGGATAGTTCAATATTTTGTCAAATCCCATTGCCATAATCCCTATAGTCATAGCAGTAGGTTCGTTACCTTTAATTGTCGGTGCAAGCTATTTTTAGTACGGCGGAGCAGAGCCGTGAGCTGCTCAGAGCTACGCTACGGAGGCTCATTATGGGATTTCTTGGTTTCCCCTCATCAAACTCATCAAATACACAATCCAACAACTCCACAACGCTCTGGTGGACAAGTTGTGAGCTGCACATTCACCACGCTACGAGATAATAACACAACGTTACCACACAGAGTTGTTTTAGAGGGAAATTCATGCAAAAACGCTGATGCACGTTGCCTTCAGGGACAGTTTTTCATCAAGCAGTCTCTGTATTTCCCTCTAAAACAACTCTGTGTGGTAACGTTGTGTTATTATCTCATAGCGTGGTGAATGTGCAGCTCACAACTTGTCCACCAGAGCGTTGTGGAGTTGTTGGATTGTGTATTTGATGAGGGAAACCATCCCATGAGCCTCCGGTAACGGTAAAGGTAACGAACCTACTGCTATGACTATAGGGATAATGGCAATGGGCCAATTTGACAAAATGTTGAACTATCCCTTTAAAGACCTACTCTCATAACTGATAATAATCATTATTCATAGAGCATCTTATACACAACATAATCCTAAAAAGTTGACAACAGTCAGACATTAAAGAAATCATGAAATTATCGGTAAGGAGATAAAAAACAGAAAAATAAAACCAACTGCTGAACTAATCAGTTAAATCTGAGGTCACAAGAAGTTTTGAGCTGCTTGTTATTATTAATAATAATAATAAGTTGAAGAAGTTTTGTCATTAGCTTCAGTCGATATATTCAGCAGGTGAAATCTCATCGTCACAGCTGCTGCAGTGAAATTTTTTAAAATCTCTGAATAACATCATGAAACACTCTGAGCTCTAATAATAATCAAACAGGCTCTGATACGTTAGGCAGATGGACGTCCCCGTGGCGTGAATCAAATCAGCTGAGGCTTCAGCACCAGATAGTGACTGACGGTTTTCATCAAGTTTCCATCTCTGCAGCGGTTCCATCACAAAGTCTCGTCACATTCATCAATCACAGACTTTTTCCAATTAGAGTCGTTCACGCATTTCTGATAAAACAGAACAACTCCTTTACTTCCTGCTGCTGCTGGTGTTCTGGCCCAGTGCACAGGTGGATTAGTCTCTGTTTAACCTAACATGGCACTTCACTTCCACTCTCCGCCTTCACCCAAAGAAGACCATGAAAAAAGATAATTTGCAAGTACTTTTAAACAAACAAAACAAAACTTTCTTCCTGCCTCACAGTTGCAGTAACTAGCCTGCTAGTTAGTGTGCTAACTTATTTAGTAGAAGAAAAGGAGGAGTAGCAAAAAATAAACTTCACCTTTGGTGAAACTATTGGTAAATAGTAATAATAAAACAGCAACGTCAACAAACAAAAACAGCAGCAACAACAACAGAACTAAAACAGTAGCGACAACATTAACAACAACAACAACAACAAAAACACAACAAAGGTGAAAATTACGTGAAGAAAAAAAGTCTGCAGCTGTTAAAGCTACCGTTAGCCACGTAGCAACACCTTAAAGTGATACGCCGGCATTTGTTTTTCGTGTCTTGCCTCACTCCCGAGTCCATGACCAGCAGATAGACACCATCCTTTCTACTGTGCGTGCAGTAACAAGGGAGATAGAGCCGTAATTAGCTTAGCTCAAACACTGGAAGTGTATAGGTAGTGTTAGCCTGCCTCCACCTAAAGTCGCTAATTAGCTTAGCTCAAACACTGGAAGTGTATGGGTAGTGTTAGCCTGCCTCCTACCCGAGCTGAAATCAGCAGTCAGAAAGTCAGTAGCCGTTTAGATCAGCAGTGTGTCGTTAATTTGTCTAAATACCAGCTGTTTACAGTTTTGTTTGGACGAATTTGGCGCTACTCAAGCTAGCCGTTGTGACCAACGCACTTCCGGTTACTTTCACAAAATAAAACACCCGTTGCCCTTTACATACAGAAAACCATGACGATAGAATTTGTGCTTTTACTTTGAAATAGGAAGCTAAGCTACCCTTGATGTAGCTAGCTTGAACCAAAATAAACCGTCTTAGCTTGAACCCTCCGTTTTGACCGATCTCGTCCCGTTAGCGGCATTTGACCGCTCAAGATGCCTTACCGGAGAGTTTTGTCAGCTCTGAGACCAAGATCGGCCCGCCGGTTTCCATTTAGAGTTGAAGAGTTTCTCTGACGACTTTAGGTGGAGGCAGGCTAACACTACCTATACACTTCCAGTGTTTGAGCTAAGCTAATTAGCGACTTTAGGTAGGAGGCAGGCTAACACTACCCATACACTTCCAGTGTTTGAGCTAAGCTAATTTATTTTATTTTATTTATTTCTTTATTTAAAAGGGACAACACACATTAATGAACATTCGTACGTGTGCACAAATGTAAATGCGTCAGAGTTAGCAACTTGCTAATTTGCATCCGTAGTCCCTTGGCAGGTAACACACAAACAGACAGAAATGCACAAGAATTATATAGTGGTTCACAATCATATACACATTCATACCTATACATAAAGTGCATGTGATCTGTAAAATTACGGGCGATACAGCTCTATCTCCCTTGTTATCGCACGCACAGTCGAAAGGATGGTGTCTATCTGCTGGTCATGGACTCGGGAGTGAGGCAAGACACGGAAAAAAAAAAATGTTGGCGTATCCCTTTAAATAACTCCAGTAGGGGAGAGCCGCCTCAATTGTAACGCGTCACGGTTGTAACGTTCACGTTTTCTCTTGATTGGCCGATGCGATCGTGACGTCATTACGTCAGGATGTGACGAGGACCGTAATACACATGCCTGGCAAAGTGCAAGTGTTTTCCTCCACACTGTGGTGAGATATCGTCGGAGAAGCTGGATTTTCGCAAAATAAGAAAAATTCACTCCCACATTAGTTTTTGACTACAGATTTTTTCTTTAATGTTACAGGGCTAAAATCCGCTTGGGTGTCTTTATGTATTTAGTCACTAGTTTGCATCGTTTTGACACATAATTATTGGTAGGTGTGTTCTGTAAACAACGCCAAATGGACGGTGCTCCGAGCGGCTCATTTGTAACGCATGTTACAATTATGACAACGGCAGACATTTGCAAACACAGCTCGAATAATTTTGCTCTTTGTTTGTTTTTTGTTTGTTTTACACAATGTCCCCCCAACGGGAGAGGAAAAGGGCTGATCTGCACATGTTCTAATGCACTGAGGTGTAGGCCTATCTTATTGTTGCAATAAAACTTGTGCAAACCGACTGATTTTCTTTTGCATAGACTCTAAAAAAAAGAATTGATTTTAGGTGTTGCTACATATTTGACCCAACAGGGGTCAGTGCAGGTATAGGCTATGAATGGGACTCTTAATGCTGCGTTCAATTGCACTCGTTGGAAATTACGACATCTGAGGTAAATGTGTTTCATTGCACAACCTGGAAAACATGGCGGCCACGGTGGTGATGTTTGTTTGGATGTCTTTCGAAAATCAAAAAGTACTGCTGGGGAAGGATATTAGCTATTTGAGGGAGAGGGAGAGAGTGAGAAAGAGAAAGAGCAACGCTGCTTCTGAAAAAAAAAAAAGTTCCGAGTGCAATCGAATGCAGCATAAGTGTTCACATGCATTCTCCTATCAATGAATTCACACAAACGCTCCAACTTGTACTTTCGGTAAGTTTTAATAATATACAATATTTTTATAGGACATTCTTAGTGTTAAAGAAACGTTAAGCAGTTCCCTGAATGAAATCTAATTGATTTGACCTGAAAACGATGAGTTTAATGCTACTTTTTAGCAGTGTTACAATTATCAAACCTGCTGTTACAATCAAGACGCACCAGCGCTTCAGTTGTAACATCGGACACAGTCCGCTTTCAGTTATATTACTCAAGACCTCTTTTATTAATTGAAAAACTTTAAGTTGTTTTTGATAGCAGACATGTATTGGTACTTTGCCAGAAAATATGAAATATGTAGGTAAAACGATCTCTGTGTAGTAGAGTGAAAAGTGAAAAACGTTACAATTGAGGCGGCTCTCCCCTACCTGTTTGTGGTGGACTGCTTGGGAATCTTCATAATAAATAACAGATTTGCAGCCATGTTACATGAGGGCTATGTTTGTTTTTAAAAGTTTATTTAATAAACTGCCAAAAGAGAAAAAATAATTTGGGATTGTTTATTGAATTCACATTCACACTCCTGTGCAGCAGAGAAGACCAGGTCAGACCGGGTCAGACCAGGACCACAGCTTCAAAATAAATGAATGAATTTATTTATTTAAAACAGGGACAATGCACAAAAAACATTAATCTTGTAAAACAAGAAGAGATGCTTTGAGCCAGGTTATAGCAACAATTGCTCATTTTCCGCCTGTAGTCCCTGGGCAGGTAAAGTGGGAACAGATACAATACTAAGATTCATTGAAATAGGACATAATAACCATAATATTAAAAAAAAAATTGACAGAATGCACTAATAAAAGCAGGGAAACAGGAGAGATGGACTTGATAATCCGGTGGTTGAGGAAGTTTTTAATCAGCCGACAGTCAGGCCGACAGCTCTGGCCCTGTTAGGACTCTGACACTGCAAAAACTCAAAATCTTCCAAGAATATTTGTCTTATTTCTTGTCAAAATGTCTCATTTCTAGTCAAAACTAATCTCTTTCCACTTAAAATAAGACTCATCACCTAAAAATCAACTTGTTTTTAGATCATTTTCACTTGTTTCAAACTAATTTTCACTTGAAATAAGTAGAAAAATCTGCCAGTGAAAGCAGGTGTGCTTGTAATAAGAAAGAAAAACTTGCTCCACTGGCAGATTTTTCTACTTATTTCAAGTGAAAATCTGCTTGAAAGAACTAAAACGTGTCTAAAAACTACTTTTTAATGTGTTGATTTCTATTTTACAGTAAGTATAATGAGATTTGTTTTGACTAGAAATGACATTTTGACTAGAAATAAGACAAATATTCTTGGTAAGATATTTTAGTTTTTGCAGTGCATGACGTCCTGTCAGGTTTGGACCGTGATGTTTCGTCGTCTCTTTGTTGTGACGTCGTCCTCAGGTGTCGACCGGCAGCTCACACAGATGAATGAATAAATGATCAGAAGCAGAACCAGACTTTCTATCTCCAGCCACACAGTGGCAATGATGAAGATGAAGATAATGGAGTCATTACTCTGGCTGAGCTGACTCCAGATCAGAGTGGTGTGGTCAGGACGGCTGGAGGACGGAAGGAAACTATGGTGGTGGTGGTTGTTTCTTCTGGGAATCAACTCAAGGTGTTTTTTTAATCTACTAAACATCCAATCTGCCTTTAACCGAGATCGCTGCTGGTTCTGAATCTCGATGAGTTCTGGGAGATCGACGGCCTCGAGCTCAGAGATGCAACGGCAACATAAAAAACAAACAGTCGACCTCCAAACCCTCGACGGCGCGTGAGTCTGGGAGATAAGCTGCCACCTGTTTACACATTCAGATAGCGGAGATAACGACGCCTCCACTTCACTTCACTCCACTCTGACTCCCAACTCTGAAGTTCCATCGACAGTCTGGTGATTGCACTGCAAAAACACAATATCTTACCAAGAATATTTGTCTTATTTCTAGTCAGAATGTTATTTCTAGTCAAAACAAATCTCATTCTACTTAAAATAAGACTCATCACGTTAAAAAGTACCTTGTTTTTAGACACTTTTTTCCTTCTTTCAAGCAGATTTTCACTTGAAATAATCTGATAGTTGGGCAAGTTTTTCTTTCTTATTACGAGCACAAAAAACTTGCTTTCACTGGTAGATTTTTCTACTTATTTCGAGTGAAAATTAGTTTGAAACTTGAAGTGAAAATGATCTAAAAACAAGTTCATTTTTAGGTGATGAGTCTTATTTTAAGTGGAAAGAGATTCGTTTTGAGCAGAAATGAGACATTTTGACAAGAAATAAGACAAATATTCTTGGAAAGATTTTGAGTTTTTGCAGTGTGGTGTTCTCCTGACTAAAAAAACCGGACAGAGTTTGATATTTGCACAATGTAAACAAGTGTGCATCAAACAGTTGGAACCTGATTGGACAGAGCAGAGCCAGACAGAGAGACAGAGGAGAGACACATTAATATTCTCTCAGTTTCCTGCGTTTCTGGATTCAGAGCAGAGAGAGGGAAAAAAAAAAAAACACAGGAGCCTCGGTGGAGACGGAAAAATGAAGTAAAAGAGATAAATGTGAAATAAATGAAAGCTGCAGAGGGTTGATTCAGTCTGCAGAGAGGAGAGGAGGAGCCAATGGATGCTCAGAGCCGTGGGCCTCATCAGCTTTTCTTCACAAGATTCAAATAGGCTACTCACTGTGTTAATTAATGTTTTATACAGGGAGGAAAATCATTCTCTGTTTGTTATTGCTGTATAAAAGTTTGAAGTCTCCAGATTATGTGTATATCGGCTCATTAGAAAATAACAAGAAGTTCAGAGAAGATTATGATGAAGATTAAAGTACAAGGTCAATGAGCAGCATAAAAAAAACAAGTAAGACCATTAAAATCTGAACAATATGCATCAATAATGTTTATTATCATTACATGTGATATAATCAACCTTGTGTTAAAGCTCCATACAGTATAAAGGTAGATGTTTGTATTAAAGCTCCATACAGTATAAAGGTAGATGTTTGTGTTAAAGCTCCATACAGTATAAAGGTAGATGTTTGTGTTAAAGCTCCATACAGTATAAAGGTAGATGTTTGTGTTAAAGCTCCATACAGTATAAAGGTAGATGTTTGTGTTAAAGCTCCATACAGTATAAAGGTAGATGTCCATGTGTAGTGTGATTATAAAGCAGCTCTAGGTTCTTTATTAATACTGTGAAAGTATCAAAGCCTCAGTCCACAGAGAAATGCACACAGCCTGTATTCAGAAACTGAGCCTTAAAACCAGCCGTCAGGACTTCCTGTCACTTTGTGATGTCACAACTAAGCCCCGCCCCCTCACCACCTGGACAACACCATCCATCCAACAACAACTTGCAGGATTTTTAGTTTCTCTGAGACGTTTTATTCTGAAATCTGCTCTGTTTTTTTATTGGGTTTAGAAAACAGTTCCTGGAGATGGAAAACTACACTGAGGTGGTTTTTACATCTTCTCCTGGATCAGTCCTTTAAAATAAAACATGGGGGGAGGAAGGGAATATGAGATTAATAATGAATATTTTATATAATATTGTTGAATGCGTAAGTAAAAAGAGCTCAGAGCTCAGCGGTGGATCACGTCTTCAGTTCCTCCACCATCACTGATATTACTCATCGTCTTTTACACCGTTCACTTTGTCAGGACTTCATTTCATCAGACGTCCAATCAGCTTCTCTGTGATTGCCCTCCACTCTCCGCACATCAAAAATAATTGGTGAGGCGCGAAGTTTTGACTTTGAGTCTTTTAATACCAGTGGATTCCAGCAGATCAGCGCTACAACCACTCGTCAGCCTTCACACACACACATTTACACACATTTACACACACTCACTCTGAGGCTTTGAGGCGATGGAGCCGTGGAGCGGGATCAGAGCGGAGAGGAGAGCGGCCTCCTCCTCCTCAGCAGCAGCAGCAGCTTTGTCATGACTCACAGACTGAAGCTCAGATGGAACTAATAACATCGGCCACAGAGTCGTTCACACACCCCGCCACAATAAAAGCCTTTCACACACACACACACACACACACACACTGAGCCGCAGCAGGACAAGCAGCTCAGACCTGCAGCTTCTCCAGCTCATCTGATGATCCTCTGACTTCTACACGTTTCAACATGCGCTGCTTTGTTGCAGGAAACTGGACCCGACTGCCGACAACGCAAAGAGCTGTTGTTGCTTACTTTAAGTGTTCCCACATACACACAACTGTTTGTTTTATTTCATCAAATGAATGAAACAATGACAAATTGCACCACTAGGAATCATATGTGATAATATGATGATATTTATGACGACACACCTGGGAGTGCGGTCTCTCTGATAACAACCCAATGTGCTGCATCCACTGCTGACGCTACTTAAAGCAGAAGTAAGTGATCCGGTCGTTTTGGCTAATGCTGCGTTCCAGGCAGGTTTTTGAAACCGTAAATTACAGCTTCAAGTCACAACTTACGACTTTGTAGCGTTTCAGGCAACCCACTCGTGTTTTTCCGACCTGTTTTACCGGTGAAAGTCACTATAACGGCCACTCGTAACTTCCGACCGGTGAACTCGTACCAGATCGAACTGGTACCACTTCACAGGTCGGAAAAACAGGAGTTACGAGTTGCCTTGAACGCACCATAACAGTCCTCGTCCCTACGTCACCACATTCACGGCGTTCCTTGGCTGCACACACAGCCCTGCATGCCGTTCTCTCATTGGATAAAAACTGTAGGATACGATAAATGTTTTCTCTTCGGCTCAGAGCAGAGCAGAGTGACTGACAGACCCGTGTTTCAGACCAAACACTCTATGTAAGTGATTGTTGTCGGAAGATATAACTATTTAAGACTTATATTAACACAAATATATCACTTACTTCTGCTTTAATATGAATAAAAATATAAACCAAATATAAGCTTTTTGTTTGTCTCTTTGTTTCATTCCTGTCGCAGTAGCTCCACTTCACTACTAAAGTTCTTTTTACGTTTGCAGTCTGGTGCTCCTTCTCAGAGATTCATTTGAGCATTTCAACTTTCTTTCTCACTTCACCTTCTTAGCTCTTAAGAACACGTTGATGAATCTGATGTAGAGAAAGAAGAAAGAATCTAAGAAGATTCTTAAGAAGATATCGGTGAATGAGGCCCATCGTTCCTAACCCTGAACGACAGTGAACCCGTGGCTGTGCTACATTTTTACCTTAATTAAAAAGCTCCAGACTAATTGTGATAGTTGCGGTCCGTAACCGGCAATCTTTTGTTTACAACGGTTAAGACTACACAAACGCACACGCCGTAACATCGTATATGTTATATAACGTTATCCACCGCTCCAGTTATTGATTTTTCGCCGGCTTCGTTGTAAACAGATGCACATGGAGGAGAGGAGCGGAAGCAGAACAGAGGAAAAGCGAGCGGACTTAGTTCTCCTTTAACTGATTCTGACAGCTCGTCTTCACAAACACAGGAACTCATGGGATCAAACATAACTTAAGTTTCATCCAACACCTTTTCCTCGTCAACCCTATTATGGTCTGTCTCCTAGGAGATGTTATGAAGTTGAAGTTCAACCAGCCTCTTCTCTTGTGTTTTTTGTCGACACACTAGACTTGAATCAGACCACGACTCTACAGTCCGATCAACCCTGACGTTGTTGGTCCTTCTCCAAAGTTTTGGATCCTTCAGACCTTCAACCTTCTGCTTCCCTGGTGGAGATCACCTGCACTGCAAAAACTCAAAATCTTTCCAAGAATATTTGTCGTATTTCTTGTCAAAATGTCTCATTTCTAGTCAAAACTAATCTCTTTCCATTTAAAATAAGACTCATCACCTAAAATTTAACTTGTTTTTAGATCAGTTTCACTTGTTTCAAACTAATTTTCACTTGAAATAAGTAGAAAAATCTGCCAGTGAAAGCAAGTTTTTTTGTGCTTGTAATAAGAAAGAAAAACTTGCTCCACTATCAGATTTTTCTACTTATTTCAAGTGAAAATCTGCTTGAAAGAAGTAAAAAGTGTCTAAAAACAAGCTACTTTTTAATGTGATGAGTCTTATTTTAAGTGGAATGAGATTTGACTAGAAATAAAACAAGTGTAAACAGGAGAGTTCTTTAAACAGGAAGTGATAAGTGACTAAACTGTTGTTGTTGTTGTTGTTGTTGTTGTTTCTGAACAGTTTGACTCATCATCGTTGTTGTTGTCCCTTCGGTTAATCTCCGGTAATTAAAAACAAGGTGGCAGCACAAACAGAAACAGAGGAGCTGCCGGTCGCTGCTGCGTTTGTCCCTCGTCAGTGGAGTTAGTGTCTAATCAGCAGCGACAGCTCCCAGTCCGGTCTGCTGCTGTCTGTCTGTGTGTGGGCGGGATAAAGGCTGATTGACAGGTCACCAGCTCTTCACCAGCTCTGGCTCCATCGCCGCGGGACGAAGAGGCGGGGGGATCAAACCAACCAGTCACATCCAGTTACATCAGCGACTCTGTTTCTGTCTGTGTCACTGTTACCTCCCAGCCTACAGGAGGGGAACTGGATGACAACATGACCTGAGCCCCCTCGCTCCTCCCATCCCCAAGGAAGGTGGCCAAGCGCAGGGTTTTCAAATTAAACAGTAGCCTTTAAACATTTGCTCAGAGATGAGAACACTGCCCAAAACAACAAACAAAATCTCAGTTCTCCCTAATCTGTCCTACTCAAAACAAAGAAAACCAAAATACAGGTATCTAACCTAACTCAGATGCAAAACAGGAGAAAAAGGGTCAAAGTAAAGGGCTTCTCATTCCTACGGGCTACTTTAAAGCAGAAGTAAGGTGAATGTTTGTGTTAATATAAGTCTTAAATAGTTGTATCTTCCGACAGCAATCACTTCTATAGAGTGTTTGGTCTGAAACACGGGTCTGTCAGTCACTCTGCTCTGCTCTGAGCCCAGGAGAAAACTTTCCTTGTATCCTACAACCTTTATCCAATGAGGAGAGAGAACGGCATAAAGGGGCAGTCCTCTCTGTGTGTGCAGCCAAGGGATGCGCCTGAATGTGGCGACGTAGGGACGAGGACTGTTATGGTGCGTTCAGGGCAACCCGTAACTCGTGTTTTTCCGACCTGTGAAGTGGTACCAGTTCGATCTGGTACGAGTTCACTGGTCGGAAGTTACGAGTGGCCGTTATAGTGACTTTCACCGGTAAAACAGGTCGGAGAAACACGAGTGGGTTGCCTGGAACGCTACAAAGTCGTAAGTTGTGACTTGAAGCTGTAATTTACGGTTTCAAAAGCCTGCCTGGAACGCAGCATTAGCCAAAACGACCGGATCGCTGACTTCTGCTTTAAACAGTCGCCTTTATTTGCTCAGAGATGAGAACACTGCCCAAAACAACAAACAAAATCTCAGTTCTCCCTAATCTGCCCTACTCAAAACAAAGAAAACCAAAATACAGGTATCTAACCTAACTCAGATGCAAAAGTAAAGTAAGGGCTTCTCATTCCTACGGGCTACTGTAACAATTAACACAATCAATCAATCCATCAATCAATCTGTTTATTTCGGGCATGTTAATTTAAATCATCATCATCACACTTCATCTTAGTTCAAATAATACATACACATGGCCGAAAGGGAAAGCAGGAGAAGCAAAAGCTGATCTAGTCCCGCCCCCATTACCCACAGAATAAAAAATATTTATCATAATCTTTTCTTTCACGGTTGCAAAGACACTATTCACACATCAGGCCTTGGTTGGGGATGAGGGAGGGAGAGAGAGCGAAGGCCGGGACCAGGCAGCATAAATAGCCCCCATCCACCAATCAGCAGCAATCCTCCTCGGCCATGTGGTCCTGCAGCACACACCTGCACACACACACTCTTCCACACACACTGATTGCATAGAGGGAGACAGAGAGACACAGGCACCACACACAGCATAACACTAATACACGTGAGTCGTGACAGTCACATGAACTTCTCATGTCTCGTCTCATGTCTCTGACTGGACCAGCATCATTTCTAACTGGACTAGTATTAGTACCACTCACAACACAACACAGGAAGTAGCAGAACTAGTACCTGGGGCTCCGAGTGACAGCGACCGAGCAACCGAGTGAATTTTCGCTCTGTCGCTCGCGATGAGGAATCCCAAATCTCTGGCCATCAGTCGCTCAGCCCTGATTAGCTGCCGTAATATGACGTTGTACGGCGCTTGATGTTGAAATGAACCATTGACATTTTTTTTTTTGTTCAGTTCCTCCTGAACCAGGACCAGACGTCTGCAGCAGCATAATAATAATAATTTTTATTTATATAGCACCTTTCATACATGAAATGCATCTCAAGGTGCTTTAAACAAATCAAACAATTAAAAACAATATTAATCAACAATCAGGCAGTAAAAATACACAGTGACAATAAAACAGTAGCAGTGATAAAACAAAACAATCATACGAATAAAATTAAGCCAAGTTAAAAACAAATCAATTTGAGGAAAAAATAAAATAAAAAGATAAAAGATACCATAGTCAGATCCCTAGTTATATGCTCTATTAAAAAGGAATGTTTTAAGTTGATTTTTAAAAATAGAGAGAGTATCTGCCCCACGAATTTGAGTTGGAAGTTGATTCCAGAGAAGTGGGGCCCGATAGCAGAAAGCCCTGCCTCCCAAACTACTTTTTAATACTCTGGGCACAGCCAGGAAGCCTGCATTTTGGGATCGCAGAGTCTTATTTGGGTGGTAGGGAACTATAAGGTCCTCAAGATATGAGGGTGCCTGACCATGTAGTGCTTTATATGTTAGGAGGAGAACTTTAAAATCTATGGGTTACTGGGAGCCAGTGAAGAGAAGCCAAGACAGGAGAGATATGGTCTCTTTTTCTCGTCCCAGTCAGGACACGGGTAGCAGTGTTTTGAACTAATTGAAGTGTCCTAAGTGACTTACTCGGACAACCCGACAGTAAAGAGTTACAGTAGTCAAGTCGTGAAGTCACAAATGCATGAATGAATTTTTCAGCGTCCTTTAGAGTTAGAAGGGATCTGATTTTGGAAATGTTACGCAGATGAAAAAAGGCGGTTCTTGAGATTTCTTTAATGTGAGAGTCAAATGATAAATTCTGATCAAAAATAACACCAAGATTTCTGACTGTGAGGGCTGAAGTTAAAGAGATGTCATTTAGAGTAACAGTATCATTGACTAGTTGTTTTCTAAGATGTTTAGGACCTAGTACAATAACTTCAGTCTTATCTGAGTTGAGCAGCAGAAAGTTACGAGTCATCCATATTTTTATATCCTGCAGACAAGCTTGAAGCATCCAGCCGAGGTCCAGGAGGAAACAACACCACCACTCCTGGTTCCTTGTTTGATACTGTAATGAAGATAAAGTTACTGACCAGTGACCTCTGACCTCGTGTTTTTTGTTTTTTGTCCACCAGAGTGTTTTGGAGTTGTTGGATTGTGTATTTAGTTTGATGACGGAAACCTGGAAATACCGTATGCCTCCGTAGCGTAGCTCTGAGCAGCTCACGGCTCTGCTCCGCTGATCTAAAAACAACATGCACCAATAATTAAAGGTGATGAACCTACTGATATGACTATAGGGATTATGGTGAGAGGAGGATTTGACTAAATGTTGAACTATCCCTTTAAGACTTGACAGATTTTCCAGGTGTTTTTCCAGGATCTAACTGGAACTAGTTTGAGCGGTGGAGGGATACAACTCTACTTCCTGCTTTTACTCTGTGCATCAGTATTCACAAACCAACAGAGAGAAATTCTGCATTAATTAGACGAACCTACACAAACATCCCTTTGGTACAGAGCCTATACATGTTGCATAGAGCCCCGAGGTCAGTTGTGTATCGAACCGACACACAAACTTATCATGCACGGTAACTTTGAGACAAACTGTTTGTAAAAACGGGCTATACAAATAAAATTGCCTTGCCTTGCCTTGCCTAACGAGGTCAACAAGCGGCTGAAGGAGCGTCCGTCCCCCGGGGAGACGAGCGGTTGGACCGCGGTGTCGAGGCCGCGCGGCTCATTAGCTGCTGAAACGCTGCTTCAAATGTCAGACTGATCGTTACTCTTTAGTACGACTAACAACAACATGTCGGACCACTTAGCCTCTCGCTCCCCGAGGGCTGACGCCACCGCCACATAGGCTGATGTCAATCAAACGAGGCCCCGCCCCCCATGAGACCAGCTGCAGCTTCCTGGTTATTTCCCCAGGGATGGTTTGTCTCAGAGAGGAAGAAGAAAACCAACAGAAGCAGGTGAGTGATCAAAGATAAAGAGTCTTTAGTAAACACGGGTAATATGACGTTTCAAATTAAAGGCCAGAATGTCGTTAATCTGATCGAGACAAACAAACAAGCATCTAGAAACTCAGCTTAAGGTGAGTTAGTTATTACTGTCATAAACTTTTAGAAGAAAGTTACTGATCCTCTCACCTGCTGTTGCTTTGTTTAACTCATTGAGTGCCAACGACGTCCATAGACGTCAAATGCACTTTTCTGTGAAAGGTAAATGGGGACGCTGTCGCGCACACTATGAGTAAGTTTGGGGCTTCTGGGATGTGTAGAACGAAGAAGACTGTAGATCAGAGCAAGAAGGAGGCAGCAGGAGAAGTAGGAGAGGGGAGGGGAGGGGGTTAGGACAGGGTGAAGGGGGCAGCAACTGCTCGTACTTGTTGTATTTTAGTTGTTGGTTTTTTTTGTTCGTTTTTTTTGTGGGGGGGGGGGGGGGGTCAATGAAAAAACATGTGAAATGAAATTTTCAGATGTCTTACATGTTTTTGAAGCCAAAATTAAAACGGATAAATCACTGTTTTTCTTGCAATGCAATTTTTCTCAGCTTCCTAAAAAAAAAAAATTGGTATTTTTGGTGCAACCAGGCTCTATTCAACTTAAGATAAATCAAGAATGGAACAAGGTACAAACAAATGTTTTTCTCCCTAGTTATATAGAGAGTCTCCTCTTTCCTTTGAGCTGTTTGGTGTTTTCAGAGTCATAATACAAAATATTCTCTGGGTCTTGGAATATTATAGCCTGCCAAGCCAGACTACATCATGAACATGTCTAGTCTGGCATCGAGCGGTAGACCTCGGCTCAATCCAGGGGGCGGGATGAAAGCTGTCTTTCAAACTGCCTCTACACCAATAGGGGAGCGCTACGACCAATCAGAGCAAAGAGCAGGATGACGTTAGCCTGACAAGCCAATTAAAATGTATGTCGTCATGGCGTTAAGCCGCCCAACGACTCTCTAAACAGATAGAGCGCTGTGATTGGTGAACACAATCGGTGTTCGAGACTCAAAAAGTTCCTATGGCTCCTTTCTAGACCCACCTACGGAGCAAAGAGATCTGCTGCTGCTAGGGGGCAGAGAGATTTATAGGCTAGGAATATTACTCAAAATGCCCCAAAACGCTGGCACATGGCACTGACCATTTTATAAAAGGGCTGAGTTAAAGGAGTATTTCCTGCAAATCTTTCAGAATAAAAGACTTGTGTCCACTCTCAGAATCTGAAACAGGAAATGAAACCCATAAGATCAGAATCTGTTTTATCGTCATTATACAAGGTACAATAAAGTTATGGATGGATGGACGGACGGACGGACGGACAGACAGACAGATAGAGGGAAAACACATGAACACAGAGGAAAAAACAAACCCTTTAAATATTCATGATGAAAACAAAACGTTGGATGTTTCTTGTTGATTATATTTGGTGACTCTACAGAGTTGAATCTGATCTTTGTCTTGTTTCACTCACAGAAAAAAAAACACGTTTATATATATTACCCTCCTGACCTAGGGGTATCAGGGAGGGTTGCGATGGCCTCTGCCGCCACGGGCAATGGCTGTATGTAAACACAAAGAGGCAGAACGACATCGGCTTCTGGTTAGCAGGACTGCAGAATTTATTCTCATAAAGTCAAACACACATGTAATTAATTATCACAACCGTAATAAAACGTGACACAATTAATCACATCCAAACAAAACAAAACAAACCCCTTTGTTTACATTTTACATTGTACCGTTTAGCTACGTGCTAGCAGTTAGCAACCGACATCCGAACACGGACCTTAACACAGTTAAAACACACAATTACTCAGTTTTAACTCTCTGTCTCTTACAAAAATAACTTCGATACTCATGACCCTTATTTTGGGACACCAACATGTACACTAGAAGAAGTTAAACCCACCTGTATGTAAACACAAAGAGGAAGAACGACATCGGCTTCTGATTAGCAGGACTGCAGAATTTATTCTGCAGGATCTGCCTCTAAGGGGTTTTGTGTTCCTCTCAGGCGCAAGGCGCCACCTACTGACATGATAAAGTATCGCGCTAACACCAAAAACAACAGTACAATGAAATGAGCACTGAAATGCCATTTACATAATAAAATGAAATAAAAAACATATTTATAGGGGTGTCTAGTTTTCTTTCTTTGTTGAACCATTTTCAATACACTCAGTATTTTTAACACATAATAAACTGTACAACTACTTTATATTTTTGTCTACAGTATACTATTTTTTTCTAATTTCTTCTCCATGAATTTAATGTATTTTAAACATCTTTACACTCAATGAACTTAGTTTTTAACCCTTTACACTCTCCCCTGCTTTTTTTTTTGGAATGTCTCCTGACATTTGTCTACAGTGAGAGACGTAGTGGAGTCTAACACATGTTAATATGTCTGAGCTACATAGTTGAAGTAATACGGGTGTGAAGGTGTATAATATGTAAGGGGAACAGTACTGAGATGGTCTGAGAGAGGGTACCTTGGCATTAGAGAGTTCACTCCTGTACCCCACTGCTGGTAAGATGGCTGTCCCAGCGTACCATAGGTGAGTATCTGTCTTGGCTGGGATGACCGCTGGGATCTTCTGACAGCTTCAGCTTCTGCCTGACGTTCATCTTCCCTTGCGACCATGCCATCCAGCAGTCTGTCTGGCTGCTGCTCCACTTGATGTTCCTCCTCCATGGTGACATCCTCACAAGCTCTGTCCTGTGGCACATCCTCCTCCTCATCCTGAGTGTCCATGTCCTCCCTGCCAGCAGGATGGAACTCACTGGCTCTGGCATTTAGTCTCTGCTCAGTCTGAGGATGGGGTTTTGTGTGATGATGCCCTGCTGATTGAGATCTCATTAATCTGTAACAGGGGACCGGCTGGTAGGTATATTCTTCATCAGAATTGTCAGTGCTGTCGTCATGTGTAGTGGTAACTGTCTTTTTCTGTGTTTTTGTTTTTTCTTTCTGACGAGGTGCGGGAAGTGTTTCTTCCAGGGGCAGTTCATTCACTGGCAGAAGGAGGTTGCGGTGGAGCACACGCAGTGTCTTGGATCCTTTTTCAGGTTGCACACTGGTCCATTATCAACTCTTTCCACAACACGGTGCACCACCTGCTCCCAGTAAGCCCGCAACTTGCCAGGCCCATCTCTCTCTGACAGGTTTTTGACCAGCACTCGGTCTCCCGGCTGAAGAACAACGCCTCTGACCGCTCTGTCATATTGTCTTTTGCCCTTGGCTGATGATTTCTCACTGTTATTTGCTGCAATTTCATATGCAGAACGCATTCTTTTCGCCCATTTCTCTGCATACGTCCGCTGATCAGGCGACTCAGACTCTTTCTTGGGAGGGAACAGTAAGTCAACAGGCAAGCGTGGGCGTCGACCATACAAAAGGAAGAATGGTGAAAAGCTGGTGGCCTCGTGCCTTGTGCAATTGTAAGCGTGCACGACATGGGGGAGATGATCTTTCCACTGACTTTTTTTCTCTTCTTCCAGCGTACGCATCATCTGAAGGAGTGTACGGTTCAGCCTCTCCACTGGGTTACCCTGTGGGTGGTAGGGTGTTGTACGTGAGTGACTGATACCTGCCAGTTGTTGTAACCTGCTGAATAAACTGTTCTCAAACTCCCTCCCCTGATCGTGGTGGAGTTTCTCAGGATATCCAAAGCGAGGAATGAAGTCTTGGAATATCTTGTCAGCTGCTGTTTTCCCTGATTTATTCCTTGTTGGATACGCTTGAGCAAAGCGTGTGAAGTGGTCAATAAGTACTAGTATATACTCATAACCTTGGCTTTGCTCCAAGTGGAGGTAGTCAATACATACTAACTCGAACGGACCGCTGGTGGAGATGTGTCCCATGGGCGCTCTCTGTGGAAGATTGGGACGTTTCTGTTTAATGCATGTACATCTCTTGTTAACATAGGTTTCTATGTCATGCTGCATGTTCGGCCAATAAAACCTCTCACGGGCAAGATGGGTAACTTTCTCTGCGCCAACGTGGCCCATGTCATTATGCAGAGTCTTCAGCACTTTCAGTTTCAACTTTTCAGGAAGGACGAGCTGCTTATGTTGTCCAGTCTGTCGGTAAAGAACCCCATTATCCACCACCAGCTTGTTCCACTCATACAGCAGTCTCTTTGTCTCTTTCCCCATGTTTCTTTTGTCTCTTTCATTTGGAGTCCAGTGCTGAAGTTTTAAAGAGATCACCTCCTTGATGGCTGAGTCTTCCTGTTGTGCAGCACAGATATTTTCTGGTTTAACACTGGAAATACTTTCAGGTGACAAAACATCTGTGTCCTCACCATCAAGTTGCAAAGCTGCGACCCACGGTACATCACTCTCTTGAACTGCTTTGCTGCCTTGCCAGACTGCAGACACAAGCTCTGGTGACATGGACTCTGTGTGCTCTTTAATGTTGTCTTGAAAGTCTACAGGATACCTGGAGAGAGTATCAGCGTCTGTGTTCATCTTTCCGGGCCTGTACTTGATATCGAAATGAAAATCAGCCAGCTCCCCAACCCATCTGTGTCCAACGGCATTTAGTCTGGCAGTGCTGAGGACATAAGTCAAAGGGTTATTATCTGTGTACACTGTAAATGTTGGAGAATAATACAGGTAATCCCTAAACTTATCACAGATGGACCACTTGAGAGCCAAGAACTCAAGTTTACCGGAGTGGAGGTGGTAATTTCTCTCGGCGGGAGTTAGAGTTCTTGAGCCGTAGCCTATGACCCTCAGCTTGTTGTCCTGGCACTGATATAGCACTGCTCCTAACCCTTCATTGGACGCGTCGGTGTGCAGTATGAATGGGAGGTCAAAGTTCGGGTAAGCTAGAGTGGGTGGATTAGTCAGCATGTCCACGAGCTTGGTGACAACATCCCTATGCTCTGCTCTCCATGTGATGGGTGTTTTTGAGTGGAGCTGCCCTTTATCTCCCTTCTTTGTTCTGTCTTTATTCTTGCTTGTCTTGTTCTGAGTGTTACTTTCACCAGTCTCAGTGGGTTTTTGCAACAGTTCAAACAGTGGCTTTGCCAGGCGAGAAAAGTTTTGGATGAAGGAGCGGTAGTATCCCAGAAACCCCAGCAATGATTTAACGTCTCCAACTGTGCGTGGTTCTTTCTCTTTAAGTGCAATCACTGCTGCTAAATCCTGTGGATCAATCTTCACCCCTTCTCCAGACACCAACCGACCAAGGTAGCGGACTTCTCCTTTAAACAGCTCACACTTTGTTGGTCTCAATTTGATCCCATGTTCTCTCATGCAGCTGAAAACTTGTCTGAGGTGGTGTATGTGATCCTCAAATGACACTGAGTAACACAAGACATCATCAAGGTATGGCGCACAACATTCGTCTCGGACACTTTCCAACACACCCTCCATACACCTCTGGAAAGCCGCAGGGGCGTTTGTCAGGCCGAATGGAATACGTATCCATTCATACAACCCCCATGGTGTGCTGAAGGCTGTGAGATGTCTTGATTCCTCACTGACAAATCCTTGATGATAAGCGCTGCCTTGATCAAGGATGGAGAACCAGGTATTGCCCTGCAAACTGTCAAGGAGGTCTTGGATACGGGGCAACGGATGACGATCTGGGACAGTCTTTCGGTTCACCCCTCTGAAATCTACACACAGTCTCAGACTCTGGTCTTTTTTTCCGGACACAAACCACCGGGGAGGAATAGGAAGACACAGATTTGCGAATCCATCCTCTGTCCAGGAGATTCTGCACATACTCCTTCACCTCCTTGTACAGTGGCTTTGGTATGGAGTTATAGCACTTCTGAACAGGGTGGTCATCCACAACATTGATTTTCAGCTGTAAGTTGGGTATGCAGCCTATGTCTCCTTCTCCTCTTGCAAACACATCCGATTCATCATAAAGCATCTGGCGCACCACCTCCTGTTGTTGCTGGTCAAGATGGTCTAAATTAACCGGAGGGTGCCATTTTTGCTGTGTGTGTGACTCAGCTGAGCTGGTGGTTCTCTCACTGGCACTGTCTGTTAGACCCACTTGTGCGGTGCACACATGTGTTTTGTCGTTTGGTGTCGCTGGTTGCTGGGACGATGAACACAGATTCACTGGCCTGCTGTCAATTATTTCTTCAATACAGCCTAAAGCTGTTCTCGGTGACAGGAAGATGTCATGTTTTGTTGAGTTGCAAACTGGGATTTTTATGACTTTAGAGGCACCAGCAGGTACATCAGCTAATGCAGGGAACAGCTCTAGCCCCTCTGGTAACACACTCTCTAAGGTGGGTTCAAATAGCATGGTTCCCCCCTTTGGCCATGACCTGACATGACACTTGATCTCATATATCTGGCCACTTGGAACTGTGAGACCTCTTTTTCCTACTCTGATGGTGTCAGTTCTAGGTGTTTCCTGCGCTGCAGTTCCACTGACTACTGAGACAATGGTTTTAGCTGTGTCTTGATGTAGCTTTAATGCCTCTGCTAGCAAATCACTGAGACTGACACTCCCTGGACTCTTAAGACTCTCTAAGATGATCTCTTCTATTACATTGAACCCCAGTAAGAGACCACTAACACAGCTCTGACTCACGAGCATGGGTACCTGAATAGCTACATGGCCATGTTTTGCACTTTTGATTTCCATTAGTATTTCAGCCCACCCCTCAAATGGTACATCAGTCCCATTAGCTGCTGTGATTCTTAAGGGAACATCTGGTAGGAGGTCCTCAAGTGACTGAACTGTGATCTCTGGTAAGTGTGTTTCTAGCCAGTCCTTTCCCACTATGGTAACCTGAGCTCCACTATCCAGCAACATATCAGTCTTTACACCATTGAGATAACAGGTAAGCATACATCTTTTGCCTATTAACTTTGCGACACAATTTCCTTTTACTGCTCTGTGTTTTACTGGTGACTGGTTGTTAACTAACGTGTTGTAGTCGTGGCTGGTTACTGTGACAGGGGACGCTGGTCGTTGTTTGGTCACTGGTGGTCCCTCCCCAGTGACCTCCTCACGTTTCCCGCAGGCTTGGTCTTTGACAGACATCCGACCGCTCTGTGTCCTTCCTGGCCACATCTGAAACAGTGGTTGCAAGTTGCGGTTCCTTGGGCTAAACATGGCTGACATTTTCCCTTCGTGGCACACTTGGGTGGTTGCACAGTACTTACTGAGTTGGGTTGTGATGTCTCAGGAGTGCGGGTTGTAGTGGTAAGAACCTTCTCAATAGTCTTTGCCAAAGCTGAGACATGTGCTGTAAGTTCATGAATAGCTGTGCGGTTTGCTTGGACTTCAGCTTTAGTCTGGAGAACGCTGGCTTGAACCTCAGCTGGAGGCTGAGCTGCATATTGTCTCTCTCCTTGTTGACTAGCATTTACTGTGACTGTTTTAGTTTTGTGTGCCTGACCAAGGCGTGCCTGTCTCCCCATCTCTTCACTGACTGACTTTGTCATTATTTCTAGGATAAAATCATCAGTTACACTTGGGTTACTAATGGCAGGTTTAAGGTCTCGTCTGACATGTGCATATTTCTCACTTATTCCCTGATACAAGGAGTGAAGAAATACTCCATGGACAAGTTTTCTGTCATATTGAAACTCTGAGCTACCTTGCTGTGAAGCAAACAGTACTCTCTGTTTTAGACCCATTAAGCGGTACATGAACTGTTGTGGGTTTTCTTTTTCCTGTTGCTTTGCATTGCTAAGCTCCTGAAATAATTCTGCACTACTCTTGTCTCGTAAGTGTGCTCTGAGAAAACGTTTGAGTTCAGCTACAGTTAACCCATCTTTGGTCATCAACATGTCTTTAAAGGTACCAGGCCTGATTATCTTTAAGACAGTACGAATCACTTCTGCCTCTGTGAAATTTTCAGATAACCCCTCATCAATCTGCCTGCACAGTGAACTGTAACTCACATCAGAATCTGAGTCCGAAATCTGTCCACTGTGTATCTTGAACTCTCTCCGGGGCAGTAAGGCAGCAACATCAGTCAACTTAATTACATCAGTTACCTGGTTAACAACTGGTGATCTGTTTGTCTTACTATCTACTGTGGAAGGGGCCAGGATGAATTCAGTCTCTTCCGTGAGCTCCTGTTGCTCCTCTGTAGCCACTGGAGGTGGTTGCAGTTCAGTGATGAGATCTTTGAAGATTAACAGGCTGGACATTCCTTGGTCCTCTCGACTTGCCAGCTCGTCACTTTTCAAAAAGTCCACGATAAAGTCATAGAGTTCCACATCTGAAGCGTCCTTTCCTGGTACATCTTCCTCTACCTCATCCTTGATGAACTCTGCCAGCTTGTAGAGCATCTCTGAATTGGCGCAGATGATAAGCTGGTGGAGCTGCCGCTGGATCCCCCTTCGCAGTTCTCCTAGAGCAGACATCTTTTCACCTTTGGAGCCGTCGGTCATTGCAGCACGTCGGTTCGGGAACTTGAAGTCAGGTTCTTTAATGGATTAGCTGTCATCAGGTTGTAGAGCTAATCCCGGGACGAGCCCCCAAGATTATTACCCTCCTGACCTAGGGGTATCAGGGAGGGTTGCGATGGCCTCTGCCGCCACGGGCAATGGCTGTATGTAAACACAAAGAGGCAGAACGACATCGGCTTCTGGTTAGCAGGACTGCAGAATTTATTCTCATAAAGTCAAACACACATGTAATTAATTATCACAACCGTAATAAAACGTGACACAATTAATCACATCCAAACAAAACAAAACAAACCCCTTTGTTTACATTTTACATTGTACCGTTTAGCTACGTGCTAGCAGTTAGCAACCGACATCCGAACACGGACCTTAACACAGTTAAAACACACAATTACTCAGTTTTAACTCTCTGTCTCTTACAAAAATAACTTCGATACTCATGACCCTTATTTTGGGACACCAACATGTACACTACAAGAAGTTAAACCCACCTGTATGTAAACACAAAGAGGCAGAACGACATCGGCTTCTGGTTAGCAGGACTGCAGAATTTATTCTGCAGGATCTGCCTCTAAGGGGTTTTGTGTTCCTCTCAGGCGCAAGGCGCCACCTACTGACATGATAAAGTATCGCGCTAACACCAAAAACAACAGTACAATGAAATGAGCACTGAAATGCCATTTACATAATAAAATGAAATAAAAAACATATTTATAGGGGTGTCTAGTTTTCTTTCTTTGTTGAACCATTTTCAATACACTCAGTATTTTTAACACATAATAAACTGTACAACTACTTTATATTTTTGTCTACAGTATACTATTTTTTTCTAATTTCTTCTCCATGAATTTAATGTATTTTAAACATCTTTACACTCAATGAACTTAGTTTTTAACCCTTTACATATACCTGAAGATAAACACATCAACACTTCACACAAGAAGTTCTGGATTTCAGCAGTTCGTCTCGTGGCCTCTGGAGCTCATTAACTCCGCGCTGAGCAGCATGAACCCTGTGGTCATGACGACGGAGGTCTGATGGAGGTGATGAGCCCAGCTCGTTTCCTCAGGTGTCTCCGATCCAGATCCAAACAAACAGGTTGTGTTGTTGTGGTTCAGACTTTAGAGGCTTCGTCTTCTTCCTCCTCTGTGGCTTTTCCTTCAGAATAATCAAGTGCAGAAAGACGAAATCCCTGGATTTACTTCAGATCGAGCCGATTCCTCCAGCTGCAGCTCAGCACGATGCCTTCACTGACCCCACGTCTTTTTCCCAACTGGTGAGTCTTGTCTTTGATCAGCTGGAAACATCTGGACGTGGCGGCACGTTGTTCTTTGAAAGGAAGGAAAAGTAAACGAGTGGTTTGAAGCCTGAAGAGCCAGGTGTTGTATAGCAGCTGAACATACAGTAGGCTATATTTACTGACTGACATCGGCCATCGGTAAATACACTGCAAAAACTCCAAATCTTTCCAAGAATATTTGTCTTATTTCTTGTCAAAATGTCTCATTTCTAGTCAAAACTAATCTCTTTCCACTTAAAATAAGACTCATCACCTAAAAATGAAATTGTTTTTAGATCATTTTCACTTGTTTCAAACTAATTTTCACTTGAAATAAGTAGAAAAATCGGGTCCATGCCTATGTTCCCACAGCCTTATGTTCCCACAGCCCTATGTTCCCACAGTTCTAAGATTTTTCTCAAAATTAGGCCCTATGTTCCCTCTGGACTCTCTCTACCTATCTGAACTCTATCTACCTGGCCTGTCTAGCCTCTAGCGGGTCTTTTTACTTAACTTAACCAACTCCTTTCTTCATTGCCTAAACACAACCAATGGTGGGACCAAAGGGCTGTGGGAACATAGGGCCTAATTTTCAGTGACAACAAAAATTAGAAATGTGGGAACATAGGGCTGTGGGAACATAGGAATGACCCCAAAAAATCCGCCAGTGAAAGCAAGTTTTTTGTGCTTGTAATAAGAAAGAAAAATTTGCTCCACTATCAGATTTTTCTACTTATTTCAAGTGGAAATGTGTTTGAAAGAAGTAAAAAGTGTCTAAAAACAAGCTACTTTTTAATGTGATGAGTCTTATTTTAAGTGGAATGAGATTTGTTTTGACTATAAATAAGACAAATATTTTTGGTAAGATGTAGCGTTTTTGCAGTGTACTCATGGCAGCGGTCGATGTTTATCTGTTATATTAAGCAGCTGAACATTCATCCATGTAACTATACAGTATATAATATACTTTATACAGCTGAATGTGGGACGAGCAGCAGGATGAGCAGCTTTTCAAAGGCTACGACCTGAATACTAAACACCTATAAACACCCAGAATTCTCTCACATGCTTGGAAGCACCTCAGTCTGCTGTGATTATTATTAAGCTGCTATTTACAATGTAGATCCACTCGGTGTTGGAAGTCAGCGGCAGTTCACAGCTCTGTGAGGGAAACAAAACTGGTTGGTTTGTTCTGAAAAGTTCATTATTGTATAAAACTGTGTGAGTCAATTTGAGTAGTTCAGGTGTTTCTGAACTTTTTCTTGTCTGGAGTCTGTGGCTGTGAAGCTTTGAGTATCAGCTGAGGGCAAAGAATCCAAAATGCCACATTAAACTTCACATGGACAAAGAACCTGATGTTAAAGTTGAGTTAAAAGTGTTGTCTCTTTTTCAGTGAAGGTTTCTCATCATACGTGTGAAATAATAAAATACAAAACAACAAATCCTATGCATAATTTACAGGTGAGCTAGCTATTCTCTAACTTTAGCGTTAAGGCTAAAGTTAGACTAGTTCATATTATTTTTTTATGTTTTTTATTCATTTAAAAGGGACAATACACATTAATGAACATGCGTACGTGTGCACAAGTGTAAATGCGTCAGAGTTAGCAAGTTGCTAATTTGCATCCATAGTCCCTTGGCAGGTAACACACAAACAGACAGAAATACACAAGAATTATACAGTGGTTCACAATCATATACACATTCATACCTATACATAAAGTGCATGTGATCTGTAAAGTGCCTGGTATAAAGTGCCAGTTTCTAAAGTGCAAGTCCAAGTTTAAATAGGTAAAGTGCAACTCTAAATGGATGGATCCAGAATGTGATGGCCCGCACCAAGACACTGGAGACAGTAGCAGCAGTTATATAAGTGCCATTCACACACATACTTACAGAGATAAATTGCAGAAAAATAAGACAAATGCAGTGCACGCCTACATACGTAGGCGTGCACTGCACAACAACAAGAAAACCAGACGAATGACCGCACAAAAAAACAAGGCAAGTGCAGCGCACGCATAGGATACGTATGTAGGCGCGCACAACAAAACAAAAATCATGACAGCCAAAAGTATAGAGTTAGTTAGCCTAGATAAGCTGTTGCCTAATTCTAAAGGTAAAACCTGTTCAGGATTAATGGAGAATTCCGTCCATTTTTGACCCCTAAATCGCTATCTAATGTACCATAGATATTTGATTGTTTTTCGAGTGTTTGTTGTGGTTGAAAGAATTGCCCCCATGGGTTAGCGTTGTGGCTATCCCTAGCGCCGGGTAGCCATGGTAACTCCAGTTTGCCTGCATCAATTTTAGTCGCGTTTTTTGCATCAGGACAACGATTTAGGGGTCAAAAATGGCCAGAATTCTCCTTTAAGCTATAAACTAGTTCACATTAGCTAGGTAAAACTTAATGATAACAGTTAAAACTAGCAATGAGTATTATCTAGAAACTAACTACTATTAAACTGTACTTTAAGGCTAATGTCAGAGGAGATGTTCAACAGAGTTCAGAAATGGTTTGATCCACTTCAAGGGGTGTCGGGAATTATATTTGCAAGATTATTCCATTCATGAATATGGGAAATACAATATTTATAGATGTTTCATCCTTCCTCACTGACCTCATTGCTCTGTAGCTCCATCTGCTCCAGAACTGTAACCACCATGTTTTCCATTGATGGAAACCTGCTGTTTATCAATATGTCTGATGGTGAAGCTTCAGCTGGAGGCTCCAGTGAAGATCTTGACATTTGGACTCAGTCAGAGGATAAATGTGAGGTTTTTTTGTTGTTTTTGTTGCCATTTGGACTCAGTCAGAGGATAAATGTGAGGTTTTTTTGTTTTGTTTTTGTTGTTGATGCATCCAAACTCTTATCTGCTGATAAAAAAAAAACCCGTCGGCCTGAAAAACCTCCGGCACAAAGGTCAGGTTGATCGATGACCTTTTTACACGTCCAGCGAGGAGAAGATTCCCTTGTCAGTTATGACATTTCTCAGACACAGGAAACTATCTGCTGCAGTTCAGCTCAGGACAGATTTAATCTTCAGCTGTTTAAACTGAATGTCGACCTCTGTCTCCTGCTGACCAGTCACACTCATCATTATAATCCACCATTAATACCATACCATACCATACCAACTTTATTTATAAAGCACTTTAAAAAGCCCAGTGGACCAAAGTGCTGTACAAAATCACACACAAAATATATAATTGGCATAAGACACAAAATGTACATAAAACACAACAGAAAATAATAAAGAATAAAATAAAGTGCATTTGAAATAACACTATACAAAACCAATAAAACAATTAAAACATAGCGCATAGGTGAATTAGTCAAACAATAAATAACTAACAGCAGAATAAAAGACATCAATTTAAAACGGGGTCAAAGGCTTTGGAGAACAGGTGAGTTTTGAGGCGCTTTTTAAAAACATGCAGCGATGGAGCTTGTCTGATGTCAAGAGGCAGGTCGTTCCATAACTTTGGTGCCACAACTGAAAAAGCGCGGTCCCCTTTGAGTTTGGTGGTCATTTTCGGGACTTTCAGGAGCAGCTGAAAATTGAAATACAATTTAGCCCCAAGTTACAGTTCAGCTAACAAACGTCATCTAGTTTTTACTTTCAGCATTAGCGTTAACAACACATTTATAGCTTTAGCCTTTTTGCTAATTCATGGTTAGGGGAGAGTGGGGTAAAAGAGCCACTTTTCATATTCAGGATCAATACATCAACGATGAATCTCTCATCTTTCTCTTTAACTTTAACTCATACGTCAATCAAAATACAACGCTTGGGTGCCACTGACGTACTATATACTGTATATATGTCAAACACAGTTTTCTGTGGCTGGTAAAGGGGGGCGCTGTCGTGCACACTGTGAATAAGCTAATTTTGGGGCTTCTGGGATGTGTAGAACGAAGAAGACTGTAGATCGGATGCAGAGTAGGACTCCTACTTGTTGTTTTTTAGTAGTTTTTTATTTTTTTTATTGTACAATGAAAAAACATGTGAAATTAAATTTTCAGATGTCTTACATGTTTTTGAAGCCAAAATTAAAACGGATAAATCACTGTTTTTCTTGAGAGACTCTCTTTCACAAAAATGCATTTTTCTCAGCTTTCTAGGAAAAAAGTGGTCTTTTTGGTGCAACCAGGCTCTATTCAACTTAAGATAAATCAAGAATGGAACAAGGTACAAACAAATGTTTTTTTCCCTAGTTAAAGCAGATATCAGCGGCAGGGCCGTTTCGGCTAATGCTGCGTTCAAGGCAGGCTTTTGAAACCGTAAGTTACAGCTTCAAGTCACAACTACGACTTGGTAGCGTTCCAGGTAACCCGTAGCTCGTGTTTTTACCGTCCTGTTGTCTGTGAAAGTTCCCTATAACGGCCACTCGTAACTTCCGACCCGTGAACTCGTACCAGATCGAACTGGTATGACTTCACAGGAAGGAAAAACACAAAGTACGAGTTTCCGTGAACGCACCATGAGTTAGCAGCCCCCGCCCTTGTCAGGCATCAATTGGTCCTCGTGCTACGTCACCACATTCACGCGCATCCCTTGGCTGCACACACAGCCCTTCATGCCGTTCTCTCTCCTCATTGGAGAACACTTGTATCCCACAAGGAAAATTTTCTCCTCGGGTTACAGCAGAGCAGAGTGACGGAGAGACTCGTGTTTAGGCTGAAATACTTCATGTAAGTGATTGCTGACGGAAAATAGGACTATTTAGGACTTATATTAACAAAAACATTCCACTGATATCTGCTTTAAATAGAGAGTCTCCTCTTTCCTTTGAGCTGTTTGGTGTTTTCAGAGTCATAATACAAAATATTCTCTGGGTCTATAAATATTACTCAAAATGCCCCGAAACGCTGGCACATGGCACTGACCATTTTATTAAAGGGCTGGCACTCAATGAGTTAAAAAATAAAGTTTGGCCTCACCATAAACAACTTTACCTGTTTTTTGGACATAAATGTCTAACCTCTAACTTTAACCTTCAGTCATAGTTAAGCTAACTAGTGTTAACAAGCTGTTAAGCAGCAGTTTAGCTAACTGGTTTTCTGATGTTAGTCTGACAGTTTAGCTAATGAAATGCTAATCAAACATGTGCTGTGATACAGTAGCACATAGTTTGCTTAGCATTTCATTATACAATATTACATATGAGCTGGATGTTAACAGCAGTAGGCTACAGTTTAAATCTGCCTCGACTTCAACTATCAACAGTTTACTTTCATCATCTCTGTCCAATAACACTAAACATTCTTTGCCGCCAACTCCTCTGCCACATTGATGGTCAGAAAATGAAAATCAACTCCCTGTTTAATCCTGCCAACATTAGCTAATAGCTACACCCACAGGGCTCAGAGCTGCAAACAACAGAGGCTAAAAAATATAATATTAAAAGAGGAATAAAAAAAAAAAAGAAGAGGAATTCACTGCTTCGTTTCCTCCGTTGGCTTCGGTTCAGTCTGGATTCACAGAACATTTGCATTTCAAATGATTTCAAATCATAAGTCTCATTCAGTCAGTCTGTTGTGGCCCTGTGGTACTTTGTCTCCGGGTCTTTCATGGAAAAGAAAGACAGAGTAGATACACACACACACACACTCACATTCACATTCACATTCACATTCACACACATCCCATCTCTTTGTGAGCTCTCAGCAGCTCTCTCAGGTAGCATCCTCACATCCTCATACATATTTCATGTGCTGCTGAAAGCTGAAAGTGCTGCCAACAGTCAGTCTGGTTGTCGACTGTGGTGAAACTAAACTAAACCAAGGGGCCGTTTACTTAAAGATCAGGTTGGAAAAATAAGCTATTTATTTTTTGGAAATTTCACATTTTGGTTTCATGCGGTTTGTTTTTCAGTTTTAGAGGCAGAAACTGCTTCATTAATCACTGCAGACTGACCAGAGAGCAGCAGGAAACTGTCTGACATTTAAAACGTGTGGGAACAGCAGCAGTTGAACTTGTCCACACTGTCTCTGCAGGAGAAACATCGCAGAGTCACAGCTGCTTCTGTGATAAACAGCTGGAGAGTGAAGTTCAGTCTGTCGCCTCTGCAAGGTGACGACAGCAGCAGATGAGTGTCAACTTTTTGATCCAACAGGTTCAGAAAGTGACAGAAACAACAAGAGCTGTGGTCGTTGTATAATATCCCTCCGCCACACAGGATATAGTTCCTGGGTCTAGATGTTCAAAAGGTCCCTTGTTTTTCCATCCAGGATCATGTATTTTATTTATTTATATATTTATTTAACAGGGACTATACATACAACATTGCCACAGAAAATGGGAAATTGTGATAATAGCTAATTTACAGTCTTTGTCCTTGTATGGTGACTTGAAAATGGGATGTTTGTGTTGTTTTCTGGGCTGTTTTTATTTGTTTCTTCAATGTCTTTTAAACAGCCAGACCTTTTCTCACGTATCTGGTCTCGGTCATAATGAATTCACCCTCAAGTCCAAGTGGAGATCTGTGCCAAATGTGAAAGGACTCACGTTTGCAAGTCCAAATTCATGTTTTGTGAGGTCACTGTTCCCTTGACCTTCACTTCTGAGTCCAAATGAACGTCGAACAAGTTCCTTCAAGGCGTTACTTGGCTGAGAACGAGACGTACGGACGACCGTAGAGCTGTGAGGACTCGTCTCCTCCAACAGGAAGTGAGACGATTGTGCCGAGTCAGCAGCTGGAGGAGGAGGAGGAGGAGGAAGAGGAGGGGGAGGAGCTACAGCTGCTGGGAGCGGCGGGTCAGAACCAGGCTGCAGCTTTAATGTTTCATAATGAAATGGAGCATAATTCACTCAGCAGAACAAGAGGAGACATCAGAGGACTGAAGGGACCGAGGACCAACCGGAGCTTAACTGAATTACGTGGCTCTTTAATCTGTGATGGGCTAATTAGGAACTGAATGGACGCCCAAGTCGATGGGGCGTTTAGGGTCCTCGTTCTACAGTCAGAAAATTGAATCTTTAAAGTTTTTTTTTTAAATCTTTACCAGGAAGTTTCCTCAAAGAAGTTACTGAGTCAGCAGCTGTGGATGCACCGTGATTGGTCGGTCGTATTCTCCCATTGTAGGATATAAACCAGACTTATAGGGCCTCGCTGCAGAAACTGTCATAACCGTCGCAACAGAGTCAGATGATCTGAAGACGAAGATGTGAAAAATGTCAAATCTTTCACTGCGATTGTGTCTCTGAAGTTCCTCCTGAACAAACCTTCAGAAAAACCAGAAGAAAAGAGGAGCTGCGACCAAATAAACTCGTCTGTTGCTGCTGCTGCTGCTGCTGAAACCAAGCTCAGAGCTGCAGCCTCCAGCTCCTCGGGTCTTTACACAGTGAGAGTTTTAGAATTTAAAGTTTGACTGATTCTCTAACATTCATTAAAGAGCCTAGACCCGATTAAACCAGTGAAATGTTGGATCTATAGAAACCTCCCGGGACTCTGAGGTCTGCAGGAGCCCAGAGTTAAAGCTAAATGACTTTCAGCCACAGTGTGTGTGTGTAATCACTGCTCTGTTCTCCACAGCCCGGCTCTAATCCTGCTGTTAATTAGATGTGATGTGTTTTATAAGCAGTGAGGGCTGGTATCAATGGGCCAGTGGGGCTAAGCCCTAAGCCCTCCCTGCATTAGCTACACAACAAAAGATGAGAAACAATATTCTCTAAATAACATACAAAAGATTGTTCTAAGTCTTAGTGAAATCCGAAGTGGCAACAATATTAAAGCTTCAGTAAGCGATCCGGTGGTTTTGTCTAACTTCCTGTCAGCAGATGGAGTTAGCAGTCCCCGCCCTCGTCCCTACGTCAGGACTGCCCCTTTATGCCGTTCTCTCTCCTCATTGGATAAAGGTTGTAGGATACAAGGAAAGTTTTCTCCTGGGCTCAGAGCAGAGCAGAGTGACTGACAGACCCGTGTTTCAGACCAAACACTCTATAGAAGTGATTGCTGTCGGAAGATAGAACTATTAAAGACTTATATTAACACAAACACTCCGCTTACTTCTGCTTTAATGCAGTGTGTAGGCCTAGTTAGTTGCTATACTATTTTTGTGCCAGTCAGATGGGATGTAACTTTTAGCTACTACTGTGTTAACCATTTAAAGGGACAACAAGGAGTTTCTATTTGGTTATAAAAAAGTCTGATATTAATGTGGATGAATCTACGTTACCACTTGTTAATGGTCCATTTTAGATAAATCTATGGTTTTGTCTCTATGGTTATTTTGTTATTATTAGTGGTGGTGGAAATGCTGGGCGAGCCGACCAGCGTTTCTTTACTTTCGGTTTCGTGGCGAGTCATGAGAATAACGCCGCCGAATCTCCGTTTATGGTGGGAACTACGACGGTATGTGATCGTCTTCCAACCTCTGACTTTAATTCTTGATGAATGAAAACATGAGTCTGTCTTGCGCCGGTCAAAGAATTTCACCGTGCGGAGGCTCATAAATGTAGTGTGGAAACACTTTGCTTTAACAAAACTCCTTGTTGTCCCTTTAATGGGTAATTTATTTATTAGCCCACCCAACTAATTTCACCACCAGCCGCCACTGATTATAATTCATGTTTTATCAAGCTCAAGGGGTGTCACAATAAATCCGTCACAATCAAGAGAGGGACCCTAACCCTAGACTCTGTCAGAACCTCTGGACTCAGACTCAGTGCTGCTGCTCTTCAGTCCGAGCTGCTGACTCTGACTCATCTGGACAAGGCTCAGATTAAACGGTCCCGGTTGCTTCACAAAGAGACGTGTCAGAAAGTTCAGCTGATCTGAAGTGAGTTTGATGTGATCTGCAGTTAAAAACCCGGCAGCGGCGGCGACTCAGTTCTGCTCCATTAGCTGAACTTTGCTGTGATTGGCAGCAGCAGAACAGAGACGCAGCTCTTAGCAGCAGTGGAAATAAAAAGCATGAAACACTTCTGTAACACTTTATTTGACACCTACCTCTTCAACGCATTATAACCATACTTATAATGAGTTATAATGCAGTTATAGCACTGTATAACTATAGTTATAAACACTCATAAATGATCATAATGCTTTATAACAATAATCATAACACACTATAAAGCATTTTATCAGGTATTATAATATGTTATAATTGTTAGTAACTCGCTGGCAATGCCCACATCGATAATGCATTATAAATGTAGTTATAATGTCTTATAAACGTGTATAACTATCATTAAAAACACTCATAAATGATCATAAGTCTTTATAACAATAAGCATTAACACATCATAGAGCAATTATAACTGTATTATAATACTAAGACCTTATAAACCATTATAAAATGCTCTATGATGTGTTATGATTATTGTTATAAAGTCTTATGGTAATTTACGAGTGTTCATAATGATAGTTATACATGTTTATAAGCCAATTATAACACATTATAACTATATTTATAATGTATTATCGATGTGGCATTGTCAGCCAGTTACTAACAATTATAACACATTATTATACCTGACCTTATAAGTCATGATAAAATGCTTGATAGTGTGTTATGATTATTGTTATAAAGCATTATGATCATTTATGAGTGTTTATAACTATAGTTATACAGTGTTATAACTGCATTATAACTCATTATAAGTATAGTTATAATGAGCTAGAGATAGGTGTCAAATAAAGTGTTACCAAAACTTCTTACTCCTCCCAGAACTTCTTCACTCAGCTCCCCTTACACATTAACTGGTCTGGGCTTGATTGGTCCAGCGCCATCCCAGAGAATACAGATGATAACGGTGTGTGTGTGTGTGTGTGTGTGTGTGTGTGCGTGTGTGTGTGTGTGTGTGTGTGTGTGTGTGTGTGTGTGTGTGTGTGTGTGTGTGTGTGTGTGTGTGTGTGTGATGGTGGAGGTCGAGTCTTTGGTGAAGAGGACGGATGAGAAATCAATAAAGCGACCGGGCGGCCTGATAAGATGTGAAGGGCGTCGCGTCGGCTCAGGTCGCCATGACGCTAATGAAGACAGAAGTTTACACATTAACAGTTCACCAGCAGCAGCTTAGCAACTTACCATGGAAACCACAGTTTAAATACCAGTCAAGAAGAGGTGTTTATTATTATTATATAGATTATTATTATTAGCCTATTATTACATATTTATGTTTTCTTCCTCTTCTCTTGTCTTTTATTTTGAAGGTTTTGATCCATGTGAAGATCTAAAAACTCTCAGTGTAGTTTTCCATCTCCTCTCTCTTTCAGCTTCTCTCTGGAGCTCTAGAAACAACAGGTCGGTGTCAGCCAATCAGAAGAGAGGAGGAGGCTCTGAGCCTCTCTTCTGATTGGCTGACAGGTTTCTAAAGCGATTCAATAACAAAAACAGCAGATTTCAGAATAAAACACTTAGAGAAACCAAATCCTGCAAGTTGTTGTTGGATGGATGGTGTTGTCCATGTGGTGAGGGGGCGGAGCTTAGTTGTGACATCACAAAGTGACAGGAAGTCCTGACGGCTGGTTTTAAGGCTCAGTTTCTGAATACAGGCTGTGTGCATTTCTCTGTGGACTGAGGCTTTGATACTTTCACCGTATTAATATAGAACCTAGAGCTGCTTTATAATCACACTACACATGGACATCTACCTTTATACTGTATGGAGCTTTAACACAAACATCTACCTTTATCCTGTATGGAGCTTTAACACAAACATCTACCTTTATACTGTATGGAGCTTTAACACAAACATCTACCTTTATACTGTATGGAGCTTTAACACAAACATCTACCTTTATACTGTATGGAGCTTTAATACAAACATCTACTTTTATACTGTATGGAGCTTTAACACAAACATCTACCTTTATACTGTATGGAGCTTTAATACAAACATCTACCTTTATACTGTATGGAGCTTTAACACAAACATCTACTTTTATACTGTATGGAGCTTTGACTTTTCATCCTTTCCATCACAAAGTTACAGCTCAACTCGTCTCGGTTCAGGTCCTTTTCCATTACAGCTGAGTTCAGTGTTGGCAGAGTTTTTTTAAATTGCTATACCTATCAATAACCTATTTCACCATATAATTTTGCCGCACTACACATACTCAGTTTTCTTTTGCTTACAGAGGCTCCATACTTTGGAATTCCCATCTTCATGTAGTTAAATTATCTTCATCCCTCAATACTTTTAACTCTTAAGTTAAGACTGAAAGCTTAAACCTGTTAAATCAAGGTTCCTAATAGTTTCTTTTACAGTATATTTGTCATTGGATCATTATCTCTTTACAAGCTCATACACTCACTCAGTCAAATACAATTATTTTATATTTATACACACCCATGTTTTTATTTCTGACTTCTTTGAGTGTGTGCTATAAAATGGCACTTGTATTGCTGTGATGTTGATTTATCTTCTGAATGTATGTATATTTCTTGGGGAGGTGCTTTTTAGAAGCCCATATAGGGTTTTTTTAACCTTTTCCGCACTTACTATTCTTGTTTCATTTCTGTTTTTTGTAATTGTCTTTTATTATGGTGCAAATAAATAAATACAAATGTTAGTTAGTCAATATTAAATACCTTGCCCCTACTAAACAATGCAGGTAGCCTAAAACAGGCGATGTAAAGACAACAGGAGTCAATTGTGCTGGTCAACAGCTGTGAAGGATGAATAATCGAACAGCACCTGAAGGCATCTAAATTATTATATAATAATACCGAACACACACACACACACACACACACACACACACACTAATATGTGATCACATAAATAAAGAAGCAGCAACAGAGATGTTGGTATCAGTGAGGAATTAAAGATTTCCTGCTGTTGATATCAAATTATTATGAAACAAGTTCAGAGAGAAAAACTGATGTTTCCTTTACACCTCAGTTCAAAAGCCTCTTTCTTCTCATCGACGTCCATGTTTAGTGTATGTTTCTCATGTGTGTGTGTGTGTGTGTGTGTGTGGGTGTGTGTGTGTGTTTCATTGTCACTGAGGACGAAGGTGTTTTTTAATGAGACGTCAGAGAAACGTCACATCAAAGCTGCTCCACATGAATAAAGGATGAAGTCCTGACACTCGTCTTTCATCACACTGTCACCGTGACAGCCGCTCAGTCACACCGGTCATCGCCACAGAGTTCCCAGAATTCCCTCTGCCTGGTGTCTTAAATATAGGCTATCCACACTCTCATTTTGAATTCATAAGTGTTTTCACTCAGAAGGTGCACATTACAACAGGTTTGAGAGAGGAAATAAATGTCCACAGGAGAAAAATAGAAAATCTAATATCAGTTGAAGTATTTATTTTTTATATGCTTCGTGTGGAACTATATTTTCTCAGCCATTGAGCTTCTGTATTCCTACGCACAAGTAACAAAACCACTTACTTTCAGTTAAACAAGTTATAGTGCACTGTGTTTTGACATAGGCTACCTGTCTGTGTGAACGCACTTACACACTCAAAACAGTTACTGAAAGTATGGAACTAGGTATTCTAATTGAGACACAGCACTGATCACTTCCTGTTTCACCTGTTTACACTTTATTAACGACTAAAAGGTGTGTAACACTTTACAATAAGGGTCCCTTAATTAAGGTTAGTTAGTACATTATTAAGCATTAATATATAAACTATGTGTTAATTAAAGCTGAGTAATGCATACATAATGATAACTAATTACATTATTCAACTTTTATTATTACTTAATAATGTATTAATTAACTTTGAGTAGTAAACATTAATTAACTGCTTACTAATATGCTACATTAATTAATGTGTTTCCTAATCCTAAGTAATACATAATAATGATTGTGAATATATCTGTAAACAGTTAATTAATGCTTAATAATGTACTAACTAACGTTAATTAAGGGACCCTTATTGTAAAGTGTTACTGGCGTATAAGTGTCAGTCCTCATCATAACTAGCTTGTTAGCTTAGCTCGTTAACTAGCTAAATAACCATAAAAATTAACTTTCTGCAGGTTAGCATTGGAGCATATGTAGCGTATGTAGTTCCTGAACTAATATGAATCTAAACCTCAGCTCCTCACAGGCTCCTCCTCTTTACCCGTGATTGGGTAACTGGGAAACTCTTTGTTGTCATTGTTAAATTTAGTCTACGTTGGTTTTATGTCACAGTTTTTGTACATCCTGCTCCTATTTCTGTTTTTAGTCGGCTAGTTCATGTTTGTCACCTCCTTTGGCCACAGGGGGGCGACAAACAAGATGGAAGCAAACAAGCGACATCAGATCGTTTACACTTAACAGGATTTAACTTTGTCTTCACTCTTGACTTGTGTTTTGGTTCTGATGGACGTCTGTTCTCAGCTTTAACCGCCGACACTCGTCTGAGGACTCGTTCATAAACAAATGGAGGGATTATAATAAAACACAGAGACAAAGTTAATAAAACAAACTCTTCTCTGTATCTCCGTGCTTCAGTCGACCGTGAAAACAAGAGGCTTCTCTCCCAGAATCCTCCTCTGTTTCTCTCACACACAGAAACTTTTCCTGTTCTTTTAATTAGACTCAGCAGCTCAGGCTACAGGAGGAAAACTCCCAGAGTCCTTTGCTACTGCTGCTGCTGTTGCTGCTGCTTTATCTCCTGTACTTTCTCCACATTATTAACAGCCAGCAGCCAGTCCAGCACTTTTTCTCCATTTAAATTCAACACATGAGCTGAGACAGAAACACTGTAAACTGCTGCTGCATCTAAACGTCTGCTTCACTACAAAAAAAAAATTGAATTGCACTACCAGTCAAAAGTTTGGACTCAGCTTCTCATTCAACGGTCTTTCTTTATTTTCGATTTATCAAAACTATGAAGGGATTCATATGGAGTTATGTAGTAAACACAAAAGTGTTAAAAGGATAGTTCAACCTTTTGGCAAATTGTCCCATTGCCATAATCCCTATAGTCATAGCAGTAGGTTCGTTACCTTTAATTGTCGGTGCAAGCTATTTTTAGAACGGCGGAGCAGAGCCGTGAGCTGCTCAGAGCTACGCTATGGAGGCTCATTATGGGATTTCTTGGTTTCCCTCATCAAACTCATCAAATACACAATCCAACAACTCCACAACGCTCTGGTGGACAAGTTGTGAGCTGCACATTCACCACGCTATGAGATAATAACACAACGTTACCACACAGAGTTGTTTTAGAGGGAAATACAGAGACTGTTGATGAAAAACTGTACCTGAAGGCAACGCGCATCAGTGGTTTTGCATGAATTTCCCTCTAAAACAACTCTGTGTGGTAACGTTGTGTTATCATCTCATAGTGTGGTGAATGTGCAGCTCACAACTTGTCCACCAGAGCGTTGTGGAGTTGTTGGAGTGTGTATTTGATGAGTTTGATGAGGGAAACCAAGAAATCCCATAATGAGCCTCCATAGCGTAGCTCTGAGCAGCTCACGGCTCTGCTCCGCCGTTCTAAAAACAGCTTGCACCGACAATTAAAGGACCAATTTGCCAAAATGTTGAACTATCCCTTTAATAAATAACTTCCCCCTACTAAACAATGCAGATAAAACAGGTTATGTAAAGACAACAGGAGTCAGTTGTTATGTAGTAAACACACAAAAGTGTTAATTAAACCAAAGTGTTCTCTGTCCTCTGACCTAAACCAGCTGGGACGGTTCAGGATGAGTTGGAGAAAGGTTTAAGTTTTCTTTATTTGTGTCCCCGTAGGGCAATTATTGTTGCAGCAAGTAAAAAACAACACAGATACAAGAAACACAATTTAAAAGTCTGGCTCTCTGCTTAGTGCATTTTTTGACTTGATGTTAATAAATCAGAAGTAAGGTGAATGTTTGTGTTAATATAAGTCTTAAATAGTTGTATCTTCCGACAGCAATCACTTCTATAGAGTGTTTGGTCCTAAACACGGGTCTGTCAGTCACTCTGCTCTGCTCTGAGCCCAGGAGAAAACTTTCCTTGTATCCTACAACCTTTATCCAATGAGGAGAGAGAACGGCATAAAGGGGCAGTCCTCTCTGTGTGTGCAGCCAAGGGATGCGCCTGAATGTGGTGACGTAGGGACGAGGACCAATAGATCCATGACGAGGGCGGGGGCTGCTAACTCCATCTGCTGACAGGAAGTTAGACAAAACCACCGGATCGATTACTACTGCTTTAAGGCTTCCTGCTGAACCAGCAGAGGAGAGAAAAGGTCGGCACAGATTCAACATGTGATTTGTAGAATAAAATCATCAGGGACTCATCAATCTGAAACTTAGAAAGTTTCCTCAGACAGGACAGTCGTTGCTGGCCGTTCTTTTGCAAGTAAAGTTTAACTTATCATCCAGAAGAGTCCCAAGAAGATATTTGTAAGTTTCAAAGATGTCTACTGTCTGGCCTGTGATGATGGTTGTTTGGTTGGTGTTTTGGGGCTTGAGTCTAAAATCAATGCACACGTCCTTAGTTTTCTGTACATTTAGTTGCAGAAAAGCACAAAATCACACCACTCCACAAATTAGGACCATGGGAATATTCATCATCATGAAGGAGGCTGACAAATTTTAACATGAACCTGTTGTCATGCCGACTGCGGCAATCGTTAGTGTACAGAATCTAGAGGAGAGGGGAGAGGACGCTCCGTTCACCCTCACGCTCTGTGTTCTGACAGTCCAAACATCAAGAATCCAACCTACAGTATTAAAATCTAGATGAAAGTTGTTCAGAAGTTTGTCAATCAAAATGACAAACTTGAAAGCAAAAGGTGGAGACTGAGAAAAATCTAAAATCTAAAACATATTCCGCTTTGTTTAACACTTTTTATTTACTGCTACTACTCTTTGATGTCTTCAGTTTGAATCTACAATGATAAAAATAAAGAAAAACCTCTGAATTAAGCAATATCACACGAGAGGGAGTGCTGTTGTACTGTATATCTGCGGCCTCGTGCCTACGACCGAATCACAGCCGTGCTGATATACAGTACAACAGCACGACCTCGAGTGTGATATTGCTTTTATACAACAGTGCTATAGAGATTATGATCTGTTTGTTTATTTAATCATTTATTTGGCTCCGCCAACAGAAATAGTTCTGCAACTGGAAGGGAGACAAGGCTGTTGCCAGGCAACACATAAACATTTCATACTAGCTTGCTACTAGCTACAAGCTTTTCCACCGAGCTGCTTCCAGTGCTGGTTCTGGTTCTGAGCCCGTGTCTGATTAGCACCGGAGCAACAGGACCAGCGTGAAGACAGAGATGTTATCGATACCGTATTACATTTGTTTATCTGCTATGTAATCAATATAAACACAGTTGAAGCTAAGTAGCTGAGCTACGTGGCTAACAACAGCTAACGCTAATATCAAAACACATCGCCGTCAAAACGTAGGCTAGTTGCCCCCGCGGCGATTTTTTTCCAGCCGGGTTTAGTAGAGATTTATCGCCAATTAGACGGACCAGGTCAGGTCCAGGTTTTAATGTTCAGGTCCGTTTCTGTAGTAGCAGCAGAGAGATGGAGCAGCTCCTGTATGGGAGCCTGGCTCTGACTTAGCTCCTGTCCAGCTGAACAGCGGAGTGATTATGTCTGTAAAAAGTCGCAGTGCTGTTATACTGTATATCAGCACTCATGGAACGTCTCTTGTCCAATCAAATTGCTCGGTTGGGACCGGTCGGAACTAACTGTTGTATAAATGTACTTTACATATTACTGCTTCATTAGAGGAAGTGGTTAGTTGTAAACGTCTTGGTTTTGTCTTATTAACGTTGACGGAGGCTTTCATTGTGGTGTTTCCTGTGGGACGAGCCAACAGATAAACTCAGACAGAGTTTATCTGTTACTAGGAGTGTGACAATACACCGAGACGGGACACGAGATTGGTTTCACATGAACGAGACGAGACGAGATTTCAAGAAAACTACAATGACAATATATATGACTGGAAAGGGGTGCAAAGGTAGTGGTAACTAGTGGAAACCCTGTTTTACATTGTTTTAAATTTTTTTTTTTTTTTTTTTTATCTTGCGAGACAGATTTTTAACACAACGAGAAATATCGTTGAGTTTAATCTCGCGAGATCTCGTGACACCCCTATCTGTTACTGTTCAACTATCAGTGGATCAATAAAACACAGCAGATAGGTTTACAATCTTCTGATAGGTGGATTGACTGGAGCTGTAGCTCTTGTTTCCTTGTTTGCTGTTTTTCTGTTTTCTTTATCTCCAGAAGAAAAACAACATCTGGATTTTCCAACTCAGTAAACTCAAAGTAAACTCGAGTATTTTAAACAGAGATCATTTAAAGTTGTTATTTAATTTACAAAAGTAATTAGTTACTTTACATTACTATAAATAAGAGGCGGTTCAGACTGAGCTTCTCTCAGCGTTTACACCAGAGGTCAAAGGTCAGTCAAGTGTCTTCACACCAGATCAGTCTCAGACTAAACAAAGTCTCTCACATCCTCTCTCTTTGTGTCCGTCTGAATCTGCTGCCAACAGTTAATGTCTCGAGCCAGACCATAATAACCTCGTCACGGTGACACTGACACAGAACAGATCTCTTTCCCTCTGTCAGGATAAAAACATGAGCTGGTCTCAACTCGTCGCTCTGAGCCGAGGCCTCCGTTCACCGTCACCTCAGGTTTTAGTTCAAGTTCCTGGTCTCCAGCCTCTGATTGGGTTAGAATGTTTCTCCACCAAGTCCATTGTCAATTGACCGATATTTCTGGGCTATTTTAGCACAATCAATCGTTATTTCGGGATTATTATGGGATTTCTTGGTTTCCCTCATCAAACTCATCAAATACACAATCCAACAACTCCACAACGCTCTGGTGGACAAGTTGTGAGCTGCACATTCACCACACTATGAGATGATAACACAACGTTACCACACAGAGTTGTTTTAGAGGGAAATTCATGCAAAACCACTGATGCGTGTTGCCTTCAGGGACAGTTTTTCATCAACAGTCTCTGCATTTACCTCTAAAACAACTCTGTGTGGTAACGTTGTGTTATTATCTCATAGCGTGGTGAATGTGCAGCTCACAACTTGTCCACCAGAGCGTTGTGGAGTTGTTGGATTGTGTATTTGATGAGTTTGATGAGGGAAACCAAGAAATCCCATAATGAGCCTCCGTAGCGTAGCTCTGAGCAGCTCACGGCTCTGCTCCACCGTTCTAAAAATAGCTTGCACCGACAATTAAAGGTAACGAACCTACTGCTATGACTATAGGGATTATGGCAATGGGCCAATTTGACAAAATGTTGAACTATGGCTTTAAAAGTAAAATTTGATGATTCCTTCTTTTAGACTTAAAATATTAGGAAACTAGGGCCCCAGGTTGGATTTGCCTGGACTTTAAAGGCCCATGCTGTGCACTTTTCTCTGGGTTTATTTCCCTAACAAGATGTATCATTGGTTTTGAGTACCTGTGATCTGCTTCATATGGTTTCTACTGCCCCTTTCTGTTGCCTCTTTCTGGAGCTCTAGCAGGCACAGGTCATTTGGCCAATCAGAAGAGAGAATGAGAACCTCTCCTCTGATTGGCTGACTGTTTTTGAGTGGCGTGTGGTCGGGCCAATCACAGGCAAGTAACTAAAACCTAAGCTGCATTCATAAAGATGAAAAAAAAAAAAAACTGGTCACGATGGGCGGAGTTACCTTGTGTGTGACATCACAGAAAGGAGGAAGTGCTATCCGCTCGTCTTAAAGAGACAGTTCCTACAAATGGGCGGTGTGTGTTTCTCTGTTTATGACCAGTTTGATGCATGGGGCAGTATATACGTGGCCCAGAGACCTCCCCAAGCATAAAAAAATAACCAAAATCACATTTTTCATGCCATGGGGCCTTTAAGGGTTACCCATCATTCCAATAGACCGAATCTCCTTGTTGTTTACATTCTACTTACGGGTAGAAAACCAGCACGTAATTTGAATGAGATCAATAGTAAAGAACGAGAGTTTAGCTATATATCATATTTTTCACGCCCTATCACCGTTTAGACAAATCTGAAATGATTGAAGAAACATTACTATTTCTGTGTGTGTGTTTTGTGTTGCTATGTGTTGTATTTATTCAGTTTGGGGGAATCACGGTGTCTAGAAAGCATCAGTGGCTCAGCTGACAGGGACAGCTGACGGCGGTAGCTAAGCTAACGGTGGCTAAGCTAACAGCAGGACGTCAGCTGTTAAAACCCTCCCGTTGTGGGACACGACATGAAACTACTCCAGTTAGCTCAGTCATGTTGGAACTCAGATATCCGCTGGAGAAAATATTTTTTCATGGAGCGTTTATTGAGTCACTGAGTTATTAAAGTTAAACAGGTAGCTAACCGTTAGCCCGGCTAATCTATGATAACCATGACTAGTTACAAAAATGTGCACACGTAAATAGTAATGTTTGTCCAATCATTGGTTTTATAGACTTTACAAACATCAGATTAGTCTAAACGGTGATATAGTGACATGAAAAAGTAGATATATATAGTGAAACTCTCGTCCGTCACTATTGTTTGAATGCTGGTTTTCTACCAACTAAGTAGTTGTAAACAACAAGGAGATTCGTCCTATACTATGACGTCATAAATTCCATAAACCGGCCTTGAGCTTTGACATTTGTCACATTCCAATATTTTGATGATATAATCCAGAATCCAGAATCTGGCCTCAGTCGTTATGACATCATTCCAACACTGTGATGTCATAGCTTGATAAGAATCGACCCGGATGTTCACAGTGTAAACACACACAGGCTCACACAGCTCAGACTTCACCGACCAGCCCAGCAGCACCATGATGAGTCAGTCTCAGTCCCAACCACCGGTCAGCGAGTTCCACGCGGCTGGCGGCGTCTCGTCGGAGCGCCACGGCGAGCTGTCCGTCATCCAGGACGTCCAGAGGAAACGGCGGGACACGTGGAAGCTGTCGGCCGACATCGAGCGGCGCCGACGGAAGCTGCAGAGCGTCTGCGACGAGATCGACCGGCTGAACGAGCGCTACCAGAGCGTGAAGGAGGAGTACCAGGGCCACCACCTCTTCCTGAAGGACCAGGAGGCCAAGCAGGCGGCTCGGACGGCCGAGACGGAGCGTCAGACCACCGTCAGGCAGAGAGACGAGCTGCAGCGGCTGAAGACAGACAAGACCCAGCTGATGGAGAGACACCGGCGGCTGAAGCTCGAGCTGGAAGGCCTCGGAGAGTTCACGGACATGATGAGCCGACTGCCCAAGTTCACCAACTTCAAAGACGTGGACGCGCTGACGGAGTACATGGAGAGTCTCATCCACTTCAAGGACGAGCTGGTTAGTCCACGAATTTCAAGACATAACGGGGGGGTCAACGTTGAACAAATGAAACAAAGAATCTCACAAAAACTCAAAATCTTTCCAAGAATATTTGTCTTCTTTCTTGTCAAACTGTCTCAATTTTAGTCAAAACTAATCTCTTTCCACTTAAAATAAGACTCATCACCTAAAAATTAACTTGTTTTTAGATCATTTTCACTTGTTTCAAACTAATTTTCAATTGAAATAAGTAGAAAAATCTGCCAGTGAAAGTAAGTTTTTTGTGCTTGTAATAAGAAAGAAAAACTTGCTCCACTATCAGATTTTTCTACTTATTTTAAGTGGAAAATTTGCTTGAAAGAAGTAAAAAGTGTCTGAAAACAAGCTCCTTTTTAAATGTGATGAGACTTATTTTAAGTAGAATGAGATTTATTTTGACTAGAAATAAGACAAATATTCTTGGTAAGATTTTGAATTTTTGCAGTGCATTAGGGGAAAGTTTCGAAAAAGACCCAAATATAGCCCAAAATACGCCTATTAATCATTTTTCTCACGTGAATAGGGTAACATTTCTAACCTTTAGATATCTCCATGAAAATTACTGAGTTGATTACTAACTTACATTACAAACAAAAAATGTATTACAATTCCAATTTTCATGCTGGTACCACCACAACACCTTTATATATACATGTGCTGTCAAAACGGTGGAATTTATGCAAATGTATACAAATTTGCTCATGTTAACTCATTGAGTGCCAACCCTTTTATAAAATGGTCAGTGCCATGTGCCAACGTTTTGGGGCATTTTGAGTAATATTTCAAGACTCACAGAATATTTTGTACTATGACTCTGAAAACACCAAACAGCTCAAAGGAAAGAGGAGACTCTCTATTTAACTAGGGAGAAAAACATTTGTTTGTACCTTGTTCCACTCTTGATTTATCTTAAGTTGAATAGAGCCTGGTTGCACCAAAAAGACCACTTTTTTCATAGAAAGCTGAGAAAAATGCATTTTTGTGAAAGAGAGTCTCTCAAGAAAAACTGATTTATTCGTTTTAATTTTGGCTTCAAAAACATGTAAGACATCTGAAAATTTCATTTCACATGTTTTTTCATTGTACAAAAAAAAAAAAAACTAAAATACAACAAGTAGGAGTCCTACTCTGCAGAGTGATGCCTGCTCTCCTACTTCTCCTGCAGTTGCTTCCCCCTCACCCTGTCCTCCTCATGTTAACAAAGAATTAAAAAAAACTTGTAATACATTTTTTGTTTGTCTTAATGTAAGTTATCAACTCAGTAACTGTCATGGAGATATCTAAAGGTTAAAAATGTTACCCTATTCACGTGAGAAAAATAGCCTAATAAATATGAAAAGGCTATAGAGAATGTGAAGTTACATCACGCCGCTTTGCATTGTGGGACGTTGGGTGCCATCTTTGGAGGATCGCGGATGTAAACACTTGCTCGTCTCCCAAAGTCTTGAATCCAGCCCCTTAACGGCAAAACGTAGGGATCGACACCGTTAATAAGTTGTAGTTTTTCTGTGTACCTTTGTTTCTCGTTAAATTTGAGTTTATCACGATACGTTCCTCCTTTGTTTCCCTTCCCCTTCTCCATTTCTTTTTTCTTTTTGTCCGTCTTCCTCATCTCTTTTTCTTTCTCTTTTTCTTCTTGCTTGTTTTCCTCCGTTTTCCCCACTCTGTTCACGTTTGAGTTCCTTGACGTCAGCTTCACATTCTCTATAGGCTACTTGGGTCTTTTTCTCCCTTAATGGGATTCTTTGGGGCTATTTTCCCTCACTCAGGACATGTTGAGGATACAAAATCAGTTGAGTTTGATTCTGTTGCAATTTGTTCAACCTTTTTTTTTTTCCATAAAACGACGGGCCTCTAGGTGGAGAAGGAGCAGGAGGCTCAGGAGCAGGTGGACCGGATGAAGAAGGAGCGCGCGGCGGTGACCAAGCAGCACCACCTGCTGCAGATGCAGCGCAACAACGAGCTGGCGCTGATGAGGACGGAGCTGGAGGACACGCAGGCCGAGGCCGTGCTGCTGGAGAAGCAGTGGCTCCACGTCCAAGAGACCGCCGCCAAGAAGACGCTGCAGCTGGGACAGATCAAGATCTCCACCTTCAACCTGGCCCAGATGATCCGCCTGGGGCTGAAGGAGGAGGAGGAAGGAGAAGGAGGAGAAGAAGGACAAGGAGCAGGAGGAGGAGGAGGAGGAGAGGAAGACGTCTGGGCCGACAAGACCGAGTCCCAGCTGGACCGCATCATGACCTTCGTGGAGGACTACTCGGACTCGGTGAAGCGCTACCAGATCACCATCGGGCCGCTCGACGCCGAGTTCAACCTGGGACAACAAGACAACAAGAAGAAGCAGCGCGGCGCCACACGCTCCAAGAAGAAACCTTAGATCCTTTAAAAGCAACACCGCTGCCTTCAGGGACGGGTTTTCTCCGGGACGCTCCGGTTCACCTTCCTCTTAGAGCGAAAAGTTCAAGAAAAAAAGAAACTGCACGTCCACTTGTCGTGTTTTCATGTAGAAATAATAAATAATTCACTTCATCAAAGATTTGACTGTATGTGTCATTGTTCATAAACCATGTTTCCTTCCAAAGTGACTCGAATTACTGGGAAATGCGCATTAAATTAAATTTGAATTGTGTGTGCTTCCATTAACAGTACGGACCTCGCCCACGTTATTTATTGATAAGCACACACCCCCCCCCCCCCACCACAGAGAGTCGCGGCCGCCACAGACTTTATATGGGAAATGCTGGATGTGCTGGTTGATAAGTTTTGTTTTTACTGAGGAGGAACTATGAGGAACTGTGCAGTGGAAAGTGGTGCAAAGTAATGGTAACAGGTAGTGGAAACCCTGCTTTACATTGTTTAAAGAAAAAAAAACATTTTTTTTTTTTGCCTGTTGTTGTCTTGTGAGTGAACTGCAAACACGGGAGCAGATGGGGTGACTACGCTACGTCACACTTAATTCGATTACAGCTGTTTCCATCCCTTTCGAATCAACCAAAACCCGGCCATAGCAGCGTATTTCAATTTGTGCGAATCAGGGGATTTTACTTAGAATTACAGCGTTTCCATCATCATTTTCCAATGCGATACATCTAGATGCATCTAAACACGCTGATGGAAACGTGATTATAGTCTCACCTGGTCTCCTTGTGTAAAAAAGAAGCTGCACGTCCACTCCTGGTCGTGTTCTAATCGAAATAATAAATAATTCAGTTCATCAAAGGTTTGACTGAGTCTATAACATGTTCTTCTGTATTTCTGTATCACCTAGTGGTGTCATATGAATGTAGAAAAATGCCATATGATCAGAAAAAGAAAGGAAAATCAAAAACTGAAAATTTATTTCACACATATTTGCAGGAAACATGCAGAAATCATGCAGAAAATCATTCTAAACTTCTTTTTAGACACTATAGAAAGTAAAAAGCAAGAAAAAAAGAAACTGCACGTCCACCATGGTCTTGTTCTAATAGAAATAATAAATAATTCAGTTCATCAAAGGTTTGACTGTATGTGTCATTGTTCATAAGCCATGTTTCCATCCAAAGTGACTCGAATTACTGGGAAAGACTTTATATGGGAAATGCTGGATGCGCTGGATGATAAGTTTCGTTTTTACTGAGGAGGAACTATGACGAACTGTGCAGTGGAAAGTGGTGCAAAGTACTCTAATGGTAACTGGTAGTGGAAACCCTGCTTTACATTGTTAAAAGAAAAAAAAACATCATTCTGAAGGTGTGTGGGGGTTTTCTCCGGGACGCTCCGGTTCGCCTTCCTCTTAGAGCGAAAAGTTCAAGAAAAAAAGAAACTGCACGTCCACTCCTGGTCGTGTTTTCATGTAGAAATAATAAATAATTCAGTTGATCAAAGGTTTGACTGTGACTGAGTCTATAACATGTTCTTCTGTATTTCTGTCGCCTGCTCTCCTTGTGTGTTACTGTAATCCTTGTAAACCATTGGCCCTGTGATGCACAAGTTACTGACATCCTTTTTTTCCAGGACAACCTGGGCTTTCAGAATATTCATCCTGTAGTTGTGTCATATGATCAGAAAAAGAAAGGAAAATCAAAAACTGAAAATGAATTTCATACATATTTGCTGCACTGCAAAAATTCAAAATCGTTCCAAGAATATTTGTCTTATTTCTTGTCAAAATGTCTCAATTTTAGTCAAAACTAATCTCTTTCCACTTAAAATAAGACTAATCACTTAAAAATTAACTTGTTTTTAGATCATTTTCACTTGTTTCAAACAAATTTTCACTTGAAATAAGTAGAAAAATCTGCCAGTGAAAGTAAGTTTTTTGTATTTGTAATAAGAAAGAAAAACTTGCTCCACTATCAGATTTTTCTACTTATTTCAAGTGAAAATCAGCTTGAAAGAAGTAAGAAGCGCTACCAGATCACCATCGGGCCGCTCGACGCCGAGTTCAACCTGGGCCGCGACGACAACAAGAAGAAGCAGCGCGGCGCCACACGCTCCAAGAAGAAAAAGTAGATCCTTTAAAAGCAACACCGCTGCCTTCAGGAACGGGTTTTCTCCGGGACGCTCCGGTTCACCTTCCTCTTAGAGCGAAAAGTTCAAGAAAAAAAGAAACTGCACGTCCACTCCTGGTCGTGTTTTCATGTAGAAATAATAAATAATTCCGTTCATCAAAGATTTGACTGTATGTGTCATTGTTCATTAGGGGTGGGAGAAAAAATCGATTCACCTAAATATCGCGATATCTTTTTTGACGATTTTTAAATCGATTTTTTTTTTTTTTTTTTTAACATTTTGGGGGGATTTCTTTTTTTGGGATTTTTTTTTGGGGGGGGAATATTTTTAAATATTGTGCAATGTGCATTTGTTCGCCTTTTTTACATACAGAGAGTACAGGTTTTGAAAAGGGTTTAAATTCACTTTATAATGGAGTATGTTAATTTATAGACTCCTACAGTATTTGTGTGCAGATAAATGTTAAAAACACAGACAAAAAATCGAGAGAATCAGAAATATCGTAGAATCGCAATTTAAATCGAATCGCCATCCAAAAAATCGTAGAAGAATCGAATCGGGAGAAAAGCATATCGTCCCAGCCCTACTGTTCATAGTCTCTCCAGGTCTCCTTGTGAGTTGTGAATTAATCCTTGTAAAACATCAAGTAATTCATATCCTTCTTCAAAGTAAAACAGGAAATAACTCAACCACAAAGAAAGTGACACCAACACAAGACACAGGGACGCAGACCGTGACAGTAGTGGTGTCATATAAATGTAGGAAAAAAGACGTATGATCAGAAAAAGAAAGGAAAATCAAAAAATGAAAATGAATTTCACACATATTTGCAGGAAACAAACAGAAAATCATTCTAAACTTCTTTTTAGAGTTGGCGCTGATGAGAAGCGCGGCGTGACACGCTCCAAGAAGAAACAGTGAGGCGTCAAGATTCCTTTAAAAGCAACACCGCTGCCTTCAGGAACGGGTTTTCTCCGGGACGCTCCGGTTCGCCTATACTTCTTAGAGCGAAAAGTTCAAGAAAAAAAGAAACTGCACGTCCACCATGGTCGGGTTTTCATGTAGAAATAATAAATAATTCAGTTGATCAAAGGTCTGACTGTGACTGAGTCTATAACATGTTCTTCTGTATTTCTGTCGCCTGCTCTCCTTGTGTGTTAATCCTTGTCAAACATTGGCCCTGTGATGCACAACCAAGTTACTGAACACATGAACACATCACAAATAAATGAGCTGCTGCAGCGACAGACAATAATAATCTGTACTGATTACATACATTTAAATGAGGTATAACTAACTCAGTGAAGGTAGACAGACCATCAGAGTTGAATTGATCTTCACTGATGTGATTTTGTTCTTCACCTGAATCACTTTGTCAAAAATCAAAAACAAACGTGTCAGATGGAGCCATCCCGTCGTTAGGTTCCGTTGCTAGGCGCCACCTAGTGGTCGTGGTGATTAGACGTTCGATTCGCTTTCACTGTAACCGTGACAACAGAGGTCGTTTAATGACGAGGAGGAACTTGTTTCTCACGTCTCTCCAGAACTCAACCAAGCCGTGACCATTATTAGGCCTACTATCATTATTATTACAGTAACCATGGTGACAAAGGTATACTGTCAGTATAGTAGGTATGGTCCATGTGTTTATCACTGTAACCATGACAACCAAGGCCCATCACACCATTTGTTCACTTCCTGCGGACGCATGCGTTGCTTTTGAAATGTGGTTCAATAGAATTATTTTAAAAAGACATCTTTGCTCTTCACATTGTGTCGGTCGTAGCTAATGTAGGGCCATAACCACCGTCTAAAGTATGTTAAAGGGATAGTTCACCCTAGAATGATATTTCGCTCATTATCTACTCACCCTCATGTTGACTAAGGGCTGGAAGAAGTTTCAGATTCCTCCGTGGCTTCTCTGAGTTACAGGGGGTCTCGGCATAGCAGTGCATGTCCATATAACGGTTGCAAATGGACACCGGAGCTCTTCGTAAAAAAACACACACAAAAAAACATCCAAATACCTCCATGATGCTCGTATGTAATGTCCGTCTTGTGCTGAAGCCCCAAATTGCGTAATTGTCCCGAAAAAAATTAAATAAGTCTATATTTTAAGCTTGTTTGTAGCGGAAGCTTCTCGAAGCTCCTCTTCCTGGTCCGTCCAAATCTCGCGTGATTTGCAGTAACCGCACTGACGCATGCTGACGCCGGCGCAAATCACGCGAGATTTGGACGGACCAGGAAGAGGAGCTTCGAGAAGCTTCCGCTACAAACAAGCTTAAAATATAGACTTATTTAATTTTTTTCGGGACAATTACGCAATTTGGGGCTTCAGCACAAGACGGACATTACATACGAGCATCATGGAGGTATTTGGATGTTTTTTTGTGTGTGTTTTTTTACGAAGAGCTCCGGTGTCCATTTGCAACCGTTATATGGACATGCACTGCTACGCCGAGACCCCCTGTAACTCAGAGAAGCCACGGAGGAATCTGAAACTTCTTCCAGCCCTTAGTCAACATGAGGGTGAGTAGATAATGAGCGAAATATCATTCTAGGGTGAACTATCCCTTTAACAATGATCAGTCTTTCAAATCGTAGACCATAGCTTTAATATTTAGTTGCACAACCTTTTGGGCCGATCTCTGCAGTCAGGTGATTCCTGTAGAGAGACTTCTGCAGCTGTCGACTCCAGCTGTCTCAGGTCTGAAGGCTGAAGGCTGAAGGCTCCTTCTCCAGACTGAAGACTCACACAGAGTCGGGCGTCCTACTGTCTGCACACGTTTGAAGTTTCATAGTCGAGCGTACGGTGTCACATTTAAAACAGGTCGATGTGAAGATTTTGCGTACGTGGAGTATGGCGGAGAGTTTATGATGAGCTACTTGACAATTGAATTTGCCCTCGGGGATGAATATAGTTCATTCTAAGCTGCTGATGAACGATGTGATTTTAATGTGAAGGAAACACCACAGCTCCTCCTCTGAAACCTCCTCCCAGTCCTGCAGCCCTGCACGCTGCTGCCTCAGGCATCCTCCACTAACAACCACCACCCATCCTCACCCTTCCTCCTCCTCCTCCTCCTCCCCCTCCTCCCCACTGACCCTCCACCTACAGCAAAGTTGGAAAAGATGAAAGAAAAGAAAATGTTAATGCAAAGAAGAAAACAACAACAATTCGAGACCTAATGAGAGACGAGGGACGTGTCGACTTTAAACTAAACTTCCATGAAATATGTAGCTATGGGTTGGGGTTAATGATCTGGGGTCAGCGTTGTGGATGTAAACTCTCTGACTACAGTGGGTTCGATGTTCAGACCCAGCGGTGCAGATCCGATGTCAGGATTGGGGGGGGGGGGGGGCACAGAAGTGATTTTTTTTTTTGCCCATATGCAGCTCATACCATGCCGCCATAAATCATAACTTTGTAGAGGCTCAGCATATCATTCATAAAGTTCTGCACAGGGAATCATCTTGTTTATTTGTCCTAAACAGCCAACAGCCGTATCACTGCTTACTCAACTGTTAAATTACTGAATCATAACTTTAAGGGTCTCAGGCATGTAATGTCTACTCACGTTCTTATCTTTCGCCTCTCTCCGACCCTCTTCAGATCCCCAATTCTTCTCACCATCTTCCTTTTCTCCCAGTGTATAGGACTACTTTATGTATGATTAATTGATATGGATGAATATCAAAATATGAAGCCCTAAGATTGAGGGGTCGTTTTTTTTTTCAAGCCTGCTGGTGTCATCAGCGTCTGTGTAAGAAACTACTCGTTCATTTGCATCGTAGTGGAGGAGACCAGAGATGGGATGTGGAGTCAGAAATATATTTGTCAAACATTATTTGTTCCACCATTTCTTTTTAGATGTGAATCTAAAATGTGAAGAATGTAAAGTCTGAATTTACATGTGTTCAATTTTGAATAATTTGGGGTATTTTTATAGGGGGGGACAATTTGTGTTTTTCAGAAACTGAGGGGGGCATGTCCCCCCTGTCCCCCCCGGGATCTGCACCCATGTTCAGACCCCAGATACAGTAGGAGCTGCTGAGGTATTACAGTAAAGAACAATGGTGTACACACACACACACACACACACACACACACACGAACACCAGGGCCGTTGCTAGGAATTCTGGGCCCCCTTAAAGAATACTAAAGTGGGCCCCTCCCCCTAACTTTTCCTTTTTTTTTCTTAGACTACGTATGTATTATCGTTTTTTATTTAGCCTTCTTTGTTTTGATGCTAATGCAGCATTACACTGCAAAAACTCAAGTATCTTGCCAAGAATATTTGTCTTATTTCTAGTCAAAATGTCATTTCTAGTCAAAGCAAATCTCATTCTACTTAAAATAGGACTCATCATATTAAAAGCAGCTTGTTTTTAGACACTTTTTACTCCTTTCAAGCAGATTTTCACTTGGAAAAAGTAGAAAAAATCTGATAGTGGAGCAAGTTTTTCTTCCTTATTACAAGCACAAAAAACTTACTTTCACTGGCAGATTTTTCTATTTATTGTGAATTTAAGTGAAAATGATCTAAAAACAAGTTAATTTTTTAGGTGATGAGTCTTATTTTAAGTGGAAAGAGATTAGTTTTGACTAGAAATGAGACATTTGGACAAGAAATAAGACAAATATTCTTGGAAAGATGTTGAGTTTTTACAGTGTACTATGAGTATTAGTCAGGGTCTTACGCAGAATAAATCAGTCATACAAAGATTAGACTACTGGGGTTGTTTATGGGCCCCACTGGGCGCTGGGCCCCTAGAGTTATCATCACCTTTCTCCCCTATACAACGGCCCTGACGAACACACCTGCTCTTAAAGCTAAAGGAGCCTTTAAACCCACTGTAGCAGGGTTATGATGCTCGTTAGCAGCTGTCACCCTGCTCTCGGATCTGATGCTTCCTCGTCACCGTGGAGACGTCAGACCTGTCAGCGTCCTGTGGCGGCCATGTTGTTCTTCTAACCCAGAGGGAGACGTGATGATGTGATGACAGACTTCAGCTTCATGTGGACTCATGTAGAGAGCTGAGGGTCTGACTCTGAATACTGATCAGCTGTGTGTTGAAGTTGTTGAGCTCAGTGTTGTTGGTCTCCATCAGCCTCCTCCTCCTCCTCTCCTCCTCTCCTCCTCCTCCTCCTCCTCCTCCTCCTCCTCTTCTCCTTCTTCACAGTGTGAGGAGGCGACAGCAGCTTCTATGTGTCCTCCATATTCATGGCTCCTCACCGTTGTTTATTCATGAGAATATATATACAGCACGTCTATATTTTATTTATTCTTCCTGTGTCTGATCTACCTGCTGTGAAGATCACATCATACATTGATTTTCAAAATAAGAGACACAGGATCGGACCAAGGATGATTATTATTATCATCATTATTATAAAAGTCACGTAAACTGTACCAGATATTGTAGAAAATATGTAGAAAGTTGTGTTTTGTGAAGTTGTTCCTGCTCAAACAGTTTAATCACATCCATATAATAATTTTAATCAGCATCGGTAATTATATTCTGACAGTATCATACATCATTATGAAGGTTTGAGCCAGGACACTGATAAATAGTACTCATCTCAAAAGTTTGGACGGCGTGTGTTGCTGCTGTTTCACAAGTATAAAGTTTATAAAGTTTTAAAATACACTGAGTCTAAAGATGATTAGTTTTATTTTGAAGGTTCTGTATTATCAGATCAGGAGTAATAGAGTGTTGCCAGGGCTGACGTCAAAACCCTTAAAGGGATAGTTCAACATTTTGACAAACTGGCCCATTGCCATAATCCCTATAGTCATAGCAGTAGGTTTGTTACCTTTAACTGTCGGTGCAAGCTATTTTTAGAACGGCGGAGCAGAGCCGTGAGCTGCTCAGAGCTACGCTACGGAGGCTCATTATGGGATTTCTTGGTTTCCCTCATCTAACTCATCAAATACACAATCCAACAACTCCACAACGCTCTGGTGGACAAGTTGTGAGCTGCACATTCACCACGCTATGAGATAATAACACAACGTTACCACACAGAGTTGTTTTAGAGGGAAATACAGAGACTGTTGATGAAAAACTGCCTTGACTTGTATGAGTATGTATATTTGATGAGTTTGATGAGGGAAACCAAGAAATCCCATAATGAGCCTCCGTAGCGTAGCTCTGAGCAGCTCACGGCTCTGCTCCACCGTTCTAAAAACAGCTTGCACCAACAATTAAAGGTAACGAACCTACTGCTATGACTATAGGGATTATGGCAATGGGCAAATTTGCCAAAATGCTGAACTATCCCTTTAAGTTTATCACGGCGCTGGTTTCTAGGAAAGAAAGTTTTGGGATTTTGTCAGATAAATCAGCTTTGTGACTAAAACACAAGTTTATGATACTTACAAGTTTTGTTCAGCAAGCTAATCTTCACATATGAACACCTTTCACACCGTATTTGAAGCTTAAATGCGATCACCAGGAGTAAAAAGCTAATGTTAGGCCTTAACGGACGACTACACGTGGTCAGTCTGACATTTGAAGCAGCGTTTCTCTGCTGCAGGCCAGGAGCTAATGAGCTGCGCTGCCTCGACACAGGGGTCAACAGGTCGTCTCCCTGGTGGACGTTCGTTCAGCAACTTGTTGGAGTTTATACAAGATGTATAGGCTCTATACAAAATAGATGTTTGTGTAGGTTTGTCTAATTAATGCAGAATCAGTTTGTGAAAAACTGATGCTCAGAATAAGAACAGGAAGTATCCCTCCGCAGCCCCAACTTCTAGTTACATCCTGGATAAACACAAAAAAAGTCTGTGAGAAGTCTTTAAGTTATGGTTCAAATGTGATGTGATGTGACGTGGGCACACTGACCTTGACCTTTGGCCTTTGAGTCCAAATGAACATGTATGCCAAATGAGAAGGGCTGAAATCAGAGGTTAATCAGAGGCTGGAGGTGTGGCCAAATAGACGCTGGATATGTGGCCAATAAGAGGCTGGATATGTGGCCAATAAGAGGCTGGGGGTGTGGCCAATCAGAGGCTACACTGCAAAAACTCAAAATCTTTCCAAGAATATTTGTCTTATTTCTTGCCAAAATGTCTCAATTTTAGTCAAAACTAATCTCTTTCCACTTAAAATAAGACTCATCACCTAAAAATGAACTTGTTTTTAGATCATTTTCACTTGTTTCAAACTAATTGAAATAAGTAGAACAATTTGCCAGTGAAAGCAGGTTTTTTGTGCTTGTAATAAGAAAGAAAACTTGCTCCACTATCAGATTTTTCTACTTATTTAAAGTGGAAAATTTGCTTGAAAAAAGTATCTGTCTAAAAACAAGCTGCTTTTTAAATGTGATGAGTCTTATTTTAAGTATATTTAGATTTATTTTGACTAGAAATGACATTTTGACTAGAAATAAGACAAATATTGTTGGTAAGATTTTTGAATTTTTGCAGTGTAGATATGTGGTCAAACAGAAGCTAGATATGTGGCCAATCAGAGTCTGGGGGTGTGGCCTATGTGAGTGTTTGTTTTGGTGTGAAATGCAGCTGTGACCTTGTCAGAACTTTCTAAAAACCTTTGAATTAGGATTTCACGGCAGGACTTTGACTTGAAATCCCTTATCTCTCTAAAATCTGATATTAAATCCAGAACATTTTTAGTCATTTTTTTTTCAAAGCTGCTGAAATCCTCTGGTTCCAGTTTCTCCACTGAGCCGCTCATGTCCACTCACATCCTCCTGTAATTGATTTTAACTGGAGATGAGCGACCAGGCAGAACCATCCCATCATGCTGCAGCAGGTTTGTGTCACTTTGTTCAATTTAAACAGTTGAATCTGCAAAATGTGGGGAAAAAAAAAATAAATAAACCATCAAATCTGCAGCATGAGGCAGAAAGGACAGCGTCTGAGGCAGCAGCGTCAGTGTGAAGAACAAAGACGCCACAGCGAGGAGAGAAAGATGCTTCTGCAGCGTCTTCACACAGATGAGAGCAGGTGAAACAAACACACAGGTGGTGTGTGTGTGTGTGTGTGTGTGTGTTTTGCTGTCGCCGCGCCGACGACACTTCGGTGTTTACATGAGTCAGACGAGCTGTTATCTCCACCTCTGACCTCTGTGGATCCGTCCTGTCTGAATCTCCTGAGGGTTTCTGTCTCACTGTGTCTCTGGAGTCGTATTAAACACATTAAAGGGATAGTTCACCCAAAATTCAAATTTCACTCATTATCTACTCACCCTCATGTGGACTAAGGGCTGGGAGAAGTTTCAGAGTCCTCCGTGGCTTCTCTGAGTTACAGGGGGTCTCGGCGTAGCAGTGCACGTCCATATAACGGTTGCAAATGGATACCAACTGTCTTCGTAACAAAAAGACACACCAAAAAACATCCAAATACCTCCATGCTGCTCGTATGTAATGTCCATTTTGTATTGAAGCCCCGAAATGCGAAATTGCGAGATTTGCACTGACACAGGAAGAGCAGTGAACCGAGACACTGGGAGCTTCCGCTACAAACAAGCTTAAAATATAGACTTATTTAATTTTTTTCAGAGAAGAGGGACATTACAGACGAGCAGTATGGAGGTATTTGGATGTTTTTTGGTGTGTCTTATTGGACGAAGAAAAGTGGTATCCATTCACAACTATTATATGGACAAATACTGCTGTGCGGACCCTCCTGTAACTCAGAGAAGCCAGGGAGGACTCTGAAAATTCTCACAGCCCTTAATCGACATGAGGGTGAGTAGATAATGAGTGAAATTTGAATTTTGGGTGAACTATCCCTTGTAATCTCACAAACCGGCTCACATCCGCTCCCTCTGGGCTGTCGAGGTCCCGAGACTTGACGAGCACAACAAACATCCTCCACATACAGAGACACATCTAACTTGTAATGTAATTTACCCTCAACCCGATGGGCAGACCTCAGGACGTTCAGGTTGATCCAGTCAGGAGGTAAAAGGTCGATTTCTACCGATGAACTGAATTAACCCAGAGGATCGTTTCATTTTTGCAGTTTGCGATGCCAAAAACGTGCAGAAAAGCGTTTTACCTTATCTGAGCCCCGGCTTAAACCTCTCATCACTTATCAGCAAACACAGAACATCCCAGACACGGCGGAGCACATGATAATCAGAGGAGGACGGAGGGGGGAGGGGCCGTAGCTGCATGTCTAGAATTAGATCAGATCGATGCTAAATGTACAGAAGTCACCGTAAAGATGCTAAAGACTAAGAAAAAAAGACTAAAGAGAGCGTTTTAAGGACTTAAAATAATCTTTACTTTTAATAATCATTCGTAATTGTTGATAAAAATGAGATTGGCTGACTGATTTCTGACTGATCCAATAATAAACAAAGCAGATCTCAGAATAAAACACTCAGAGAGGCCGAATCCTGGCAGTGTTGGATGGTGGGTCCAGGTGGTGGTGGGAGGGGCTTTGAGTGACATCACAAAGTAACAGGAAGATTTTTTGGTAACCCTTTAACTTAATGTACAGGCTGCTATTTATGTGATAATGTCAAGAAATAGCCAAGAAATAACAATTGATTGTGTCATAATGTTAATGTTTATCATAATGTTTAGAACTAGCCTGGAAACAATGTTCAATTTCATAGTAATGTTGAGAAATTTAGCCGAGAAATAACAATTAATTGTGTAGAAATAGCCCAGAAATATGGGTCAATTCTGGCCTTTCCCAAAAAATTCAAAGCATGAAAATCATGTGTAATCTTTTGCCTTAATGAAAAACATTACATTTAACATTACTATGAAATTGACCGTTATTTCTAGGCTATTTCTTGGCATTACTACGCAATTACTTGTTATTTCTTGGCATTATCATGTAATTAACGGCCTGTAAATTAAAGAGTTACCGTTTTTTTGTTGTTTTTTTCTGAGTTGCTGCGTCAAATATTATTTTTATTTTAATATTTTATTCTTCTCTTGTCTTTTATTTTGAAGAGCTGATCCATGACAAGATCTAAAAACCATCTCAGTGTAGTTTTCCATCTCCTCTCTCTCTCAGCTTCTCTCTGGAGCTCTAGTAACAACAGGTCGGTGTCAGCCAATCAGAAGAGAGGAGGAGGCTCTGAGTCTCTCTTCTGATTGGCTGACTGTTTTCTAAAGTGATACAATAAAAAAACAGAGCAGATTTCAGAATAAAACTCTCAGAGAAACAAAAAATCCTGCAAGTTGTTGTTTGGATTGGATTGAGTTGGTTTGTTGGATTGTTGGGTCCAGGTGGTGAGGGGGCGGGGCTTAGTTGTGACATCACAAAGTGACAGGAAGTCCTGACGGCTGGTTTTAGGGTTTAAAGGCTCAGGTTGTGAACACATCAACAGTCGTGACTCTGTTTTGTTTCCTTGCTGCTGTTTTTTTCTTGTGGTGTATTTATTTAGTTTCCCATCAGGCATCAGGTGTCGTCGTCGTCGTTGCCGTGGCAGCAGCTGTTCCAACACCAGCTCAAAACCATCAAACACTTTCATTTCTGGCAGAAGAAAACTCTTCACAATTCAATCCACTACGCCTCCCCCCCAAAAAAAAAGATGAATAGAAGAGGAATCAGTGGGATGGAAACAGAAACAGTTTGTATCATTTCCATTTCAGAAAACTCAACCAGAAGTCTGAAGTCTGCTCAGTAAACACACACAGTCTGAACTGAACTGTTGTTCTACAGGAGGAGAAGAAGCTTTTCATTTATTATGACCGTAAAGAGAGAATCTACAGTTTGATCGACAGGTGATAGAAAGAGCAGGAATCAACTTGAAAATTTCCTCTGGTAAATTTTGATAGGGCCACGGGAGCTACGGCCGGTTTTGCCATCTCTGTCAACATGGGAATCAAACCCACGATCTAAAGGTCAAGACAGAGCTGATCAGACAGACACATGATCATGTTTCACCTAGCACTGATATTGAAGAGTTGTAATCACAGTCAGTCACCTGTGTGCTGGTGTTTGTGTGTGCCTGTGCATGTGTGTGTATCTCTAACTTTAATCACATGAAGTTACCTGTGTGTTTGTGTGTGGGAGAGGAGTGTGCACATGTGTATGTTACCTGTGTGTGTGTGTGTAACTGTAATCACATGAGGCTATCTGTGTGTGTGTTTATAAACATGTTAACGAGCTCCAGGTGGATTGTTTATGAACCTTAACGAGCTCTGGCCTGAGGCTCAGAGGTTACCACGGCAACTTGAGGTGGTTTCCAATGACGATAGGGGCCCCGCAGGCTGAGACAGACAGAAACATGGAGAAAAAGACAAATTTTCTGCCTCTGCACCGGTCTCACATTTGGTCTTATTCTGACAAAACGGTAACTCCTATCAGAAAAAAATACAGACCGTGAGCGTCACAAAGGACTTCCTGAACGCTTTGGTGTGATTTTGGTGTTTCTACAGTAAATATTTTGCTGACATGTGCTTTTTTAAAACATCGGTCCGTTCTGCTTCTCTCAGAAAATATTTGTATTGGAGTCAATGAGGAGCAGAGACAGACGTGGCCGCACTTAGAGGCTGATAATTCAAATTCTGTGAGGCTCTCAGATTTTTTGAGCACATTGTGAGAGACAGAACAAGTTTGTCTACAAATTTGGAAAAAATCATGTGTGTAGAGCAGCGGTACTCAATAGGCGGCCCGCGGGCCGCGTCCGGCCCGCCGAACCTTCCAATCAGACCCGCGACTGAGTTCTACTAGTTTACATATTACTGTATACTGTATTTTCGGGCTCCGTGCGCCTGTAAGTCAATGCGCTGGGACATAGAAACACGTGCGGAGCGTTTGTGTGTGCCTGTGAGGGAGAAACGCTGACGAACCCAAATCACCATGCGCGAGTGTTTGGGGAGCGGGCTGGACTGCAGGGTTTTCCCTGCCTGTCTGCAGAGACCGTGGGTGATTTTCACCGCCGTCTTGGTTCAACTGTGTGTGCATCATGCATGGGGGGCCGTTCAGATGAAGCGTCTTTTGCGCGCGCTCAAACCCATTCAATGTAGCCGCGCGTCATGCACGCTCACAACTCAACAGCCGTAGCCGCGCGCATTTGATGAGACGCAATTGTTTTTTCGTGCACGTCAGCGGTGCACAGCTGCACGACCTGCTTCTCCCCTGCTGTTGTGTCCCGGTGCCCTCGGCCTGTGTCACCTATGTTTCCCACTGAGCTCTGCCTCGTTTGAAAGGTGAAGGAAGCCCATGTGTGGAAAGACGTCGCCTCCGAGATGTAGAATGTGTGTTATAGAAGAGAAACACATTTCAGGACCAATGACTTGTATCCTCAGAACAGAGTCAGACATGTCCTGTGATGGTCAGCCTCCTTTCATATTTAAGCTGAAAATCACAGGGCATGTCTGAGGATACAAGTCAGCAGTGTAAAGCTCCAGCATGATATGTAAATGATGATATGACAATGTCAAGATTTTTCATTTTATATCATACAAAACACCATGAAGTGTATAAATAAAAATTATGTGCTTACAAGTAAAATAAAAAATATTTAAATTATTAGACGAAAAAGGTGAATTTAATTTCAATCTAGGCCTATTTGAATGTGCGGCCCCCAAGGTGTCTGTTAAGAAAAATTCTGGCCCTTCGAAAAATGTATTTGAGTACCCCTGGTGTAGAGTGTAAATTGTGGCCGGGAGGAGTGTGGAAAGAGAAAAAATCTGGAATTTTTTGGGCTTAATAGCACACCGATCCCGGTCAAGATGCACTGGTCCCTACACCAGTGTTCAGTGCAATTGCCCCGTGGCCCTAATAATCAATCAACATGATATCACAGGAAGTTGTTGTGTTAGAAGAAGTAGAAGCTGCAGATATTGATCATGTGTTTTATCCTGCCTCCTGTCTCCTCCGTGTTTCTCCTCCTCTGTCCCTCCGCTCCGTTCAACGTGGCTTTGTTGGTTTCCCTGGTTTTTAATAAAGTTTTTCATATCTCAGGTCACAAACAAAAAAAACACAGACGTGAGTGAAAATGAAACTGAAGCTCTGACCTGTCGACTCTCTGACCTTCCATCCAATAATAACTCTCTTTTTATTCCTGCAATAATCTGACGTTATTGTTTTTCCTCTTTATTGCCTTCTTCTCCGTCTCATAAACTCTGACGAGCGGAGACACGGAGAGGACGAGAGGACGAGAGGACGAGTCCTCTCTGACTTTAACACAACATTTACAACATCCTGCCGGTGATAAATGTCTTTTAATAAGAAGAAAACACTTCCTCCTTCCTTCACTATCACATGATCTCTGCAGCAGGTGGAAGATAACACCTGCACACTAAAAACAGTTGGGTTAAAAAATAACCCAATTTTAACCCAACTGCTGGTTCAAATAAGGACAAACCCCTTTTTTGGTTATTTTAACCCAACGGGTTGGGTTAAAGCAGAAGTAAGTGATATTTTTGTGTTAATATAAGTCTTAAATAGTTGTATCTTCCGACAGCAATCACTTACATAGAGTGTTTGGACCGAAACACGGGTCTGTCAGTCACTCTGCTCTGCTCTGAGCCCAGGAGAAAACTTGGTAACACTTTATAATGAGTACACACTATTAAGCATTAGTTAAGCATCAATAAATATTGAATTCATCATTTAAAACACATGAATACTCATTAGTATGTAGTTAGTAAACATAGTTATAAATGTTTTACTCATCATTGATAAGCACAGTAGTTATGGATTAGTAAACACTGAATTCATCATTTATAAAGCATGTTTCTGACGTAAATACTCATTAGTAAGTGGTTTACAATCACAGTTGTAAATGTTTTACTCTTCATTAATAAGCTCATCTATATAAATGATGGATTCAGCATTCCCAAGCGCTCTTACGCGTTCAGTATGAATGGTTAGTGAGTGTTAGTAAATGTTTTATAAAAACTCACAAATTTCATTTCCAATGGATGACTTATAAACAGTTATTAATGCAGGAATTCATGAATTCAGGCAGTTACAAAGCACTTACTACTCGTTAATTAAGTATTTTGTGTGAGCTCATCTAAAGTGGGCACTATCTATGCCTTATAGAGCATTTACAAATGAGATATTAAGATTCACAAGGAGAGACACAACACGATATGGTTCATATTGCATTGTATTTATTGCAACTTGGGAATATTATAAGAGTCTGGTAAAAAATAAAACTGATCAACCAGCGCATCCAGCGTTTACCATTTGTATTTATAAACGAGTCTGTGGCGGCCGCGACTCTCTCCCTGCTCTCTCCCTCTCGCGCACACACGGGCAGATGGACAGGTCGTGTTGTGACGGTAACATGCTAATGCTAGCTATAGTGTTCTGCTATCCGCCCCCCATGGGGGGGGGTTCCCAGTAGTGAAATGGCACCCGGGTACCGCCCAAGCCGAGCGAGTACTCGGATATCAGCTTCAGCCCTACAAACAATACGGCATCTACACTGATATCAGTTCACTCCGAACCATAGACTGTATAAAGTTCCGAACATACATCCATGACCCCGAAGCAGTCTTTTGCCCCCTGTTTTTGGTTGCACGCGCACCGGCGGCCGCTGGACGTGTACGTCGACGAGCCTTATGGTGCAGACACGTCATCAACGTCACAACGCCTGGACGACGCTGGGAGGCGGCAACACTGCAGCCGGTGCAGCCTGGTGCAGCAGCTAAGATGAATGGAGAGTTGGAGACGGAGAACTCTGCCCAGAATCGACGAGTCCGGCGGACGCGGGCCCAGAAGAAAGCCGGTGTGGAGATGGATATCGAAGTCGGCGGTCGTCAGCGGCACTAGTGGTGAGTATGTGTTCGTTTTGTTTGCTGCCACACATGGTCCATGGATGATAGCTAATGTTAGCTTGTCTGCAGCTGAAGGCTTTAGCTCTCGCTCCCTGACGTACTACCGCGACATGTAAACACACATTTCAGGACTGCTGACTTGTATCATCAGAGCAGCCTCCTTTCATATTTAATAGAGGGGGGACAATAACTGACTCTCATCTGTCAGAATGTGCCTGCTGTAAAGGATAATCATAGCTGAAAATCACAGGTTATTATGTCTGTTCTGATTTTACAAGCCAATGTGTGACTGTGTGTGTGTGTGTGTGTGTGTGTGTGTGTGTGTGTGTGTGACTTAAGTTAAATATCCTTTTTTTCCCCCCTCTTTTCTTTATTTTTAAACTGTTGCTAATTTTCCTTTTTTGTTCTCTAAATTGCAGTCCAAAATCTGGATCAGGCCGTTTCCCGGTACAAGAAAATTCTCTGGCCGTTTGGTCTGCTGCTTTCAAGCGTGTTGGGATGGACCGGAACACTGCTCCAACCGCAGAGAGCTGCCCCCAGCAAATATAAGGAACTGACTTAATTTTTTGATACAGAAAAAAACAAATTAAATAGGCTACAGAAGGATTTTTTTCAAAGAATTATTTGCTGAACTTAAACTTCTGTGATCCACTGTTGGCGTTTTTATTCTGCCATGCTTACCCTTGTTTTACATCAACAGAACAGTTACAATATGTTGGGAAGTTGCAATAAATACAATGCAATATGAACTATCCCTTTGTGTTGTGTCTCTCCTTGGTCTGTTAAGATAACCAAGACTTTTATGAGTCTTGAGGCATTGCAGCCTTAATATCTCATTTGTAAATGCTCTATAAGGCATAGATAGTGCCCACTTTAGATGAGCTCACACAAAATACTTAATTAACAAGTAGTAAGTGCTTTGTAACTGCCTGAATTCATGAATTCCTGCATTAATAACTGTTTATAAGTCATCCATTGGAAATGAAATTTGTGAGTTTTTATAAATCATTTACTAACACTCACTAACCATTCATACTGAACGCGTAAGAGCGCTTGGAAATGCTGAATCCATCATTTATATAGATGAGCTTATTAATGAAGAGTAAAACATTTACAACTGTGATTGTAAACCACTTACTAATGAGTATTTACGTCAGAAACATGCTTTATAAATGATGAATTCAGTGTTTACTAATCCATAACTACTGTGCTTATCAATGATGAGTAAAACATTTATAACTATGTTTACTAACTACATACTAATGAGTATTCATGTGTTATAAATGATGAATTCAATATTTATTAATGCTTAACTAATGCTTAATAGTGTGTACTCATTATAAAGTGTTACCGAAAACTTTTCTCGTATCCTACAAGTTTTATCCAATGAGGAGAGAGAACGGCATAAAGGGCTGTGTGTGCAGCCAAGGGATGCGCGTGGTGACATAGGGACGAGGACTGTTATGGTGCGTTCAAGGCAACCCGTAACTCGTGTTTTTCCGACCTGTGAAGTCGTACCAGTTCGATCTGGTACGAGTTCACGGGTCAGAAGTTACGAGTGGCCTTGAACGCAGCATTAGCCAAAACGACCGGTCGCTTACTTCTGCTTTAATCTTTTTGACCCAACTTTTGGGTTGAATATTCAACCCAAGAGTTGGGTTATGCTAACTACAACGTTGGGTTATTTTTAACCCAACTATTGGGTCGTGTATAAAGAACTTGCTCAACCCAATAGTTGGGTTAAAAATAACCCAATGTTGTAGTGCGCGGACAGCCTTTTTCAAATGAACCGGCCGGTTAAGTCACAGAATTACCCAACCCAACCCAACAAATGGGTTACTCACTGAAAAATAACCCAATTACTTGCACAACCCAGGAATTGGGTTAAATTCATAGCCTATAACCCTGAAAATGGGTTAAACTCTGGAAAAACAACCCAAAAATTTAACTCAACACCAATAACTCAGAAATTGGGTTACAGAGATAACCCAACATTTTTTAGTGTGTGTAGATCTTTATTGATCTATTCAGGTCATGTAAAATGTTCCAGTCTTGTCAGAGTTGTGTTGTGTGAAAAGTGAAACATTATATATTTCCTCCGCCTGCAGATTCGATTTCTTCTGCAATAATGAACAGAAAAAGGACAAAGATTTACCCAGAATATTGAAAAAGTGTTTAACATGCAGATGGAGAGCGAAAGCAGGTGCAGCAGTGGAGCTAATTAGAAGCATGGAGGAAATTCAAATTAATCAATTAATTTGGATTAAAATAAGAAGCCACGCCGAGAGGCTCTAGAGCCAGAGGCAAAAACAAAACCAACTAAAGGTGGTGTGTGTGTGTGTGTGTGTGTCCGTGTATGTGTGTGTCCGTGTATGTGTGTGTTTGTGTGTGTGTGTGTGTGTGTGTGTGTTCCTGTGATTGTTGACACACTAATGTGTCTCTTTATTGCAACACTGAAAGTCAAAGTTTGCACAGCTGCATGAAAATGTAAAAAAGAAAAGAAAATAATGTGTGAATAGAATAGAATATTTATTTTCATTCATATTTATCCATGTAAACAACTCGTCTTTTTAGGAAGAACAAAGACAAAAGCTCTTTAAAGGGATAGTTCAACATTTAATCAAATTGGCCCATTGCCATAATCCCTATAGTCATAGCAGTAGGTTCTTTACCTTTAATTGTCGGTGCAAGCTATTTTTTAGAACGGCGGAGCAGAGCCGTGAGCTGCTCAGAGCTACGCTACGGAGGCTCATTATGGGATTCTTGGTTTCCCTCATCAAACTCATCAAATACACAATCCAACAACTCCACAACGCTCTGGTGGACAAGTTGTGAGCTGCACATTGACCACACTATGAGATAATAACACAACGTTACCACACAGAGTTGTTTTAGAGGGAAATACAGAGACTGTTGATGACAAACTGTCCCTGAAGGCAACGTGCATCAGTGGTTTTGCATGAATTTCCCTCTAAAACAACTCTGTGTGGTAACGTTGTGTTATTATCTCATAGCGTGGTGAATGTGCAGCTCACAACTTGTCCACCAGAGCGTTGTGGAGTTGTTGGATTGTGTATTTGATGAGTTTGATGAGGGAAACCAAAGAAATCCCATAATGAGCCTCTGTAGCGTAGCTCTGAGCAGCTCATGGCTCTGCTCCGCCGCTCTAAAAATAGCTTGCACCGACAATTAAAGGTAACGAACCTACTGCTACGACTATAGGCATTATGGCAATGGGTCAATTTGACAAAATGTTGAACTATCCTTTTACTAAATATCGTGAAAAGTTTTCAAACTGTCAGTGTTTGGTCTGACTGAATGTTTCCAGGCAGGATTCGTCACACACTCACAGCTCCACCAGATAAAAGCTCTTCCTCCTCCTCCTCCTCCTCCTCCTCTGGTCCTCCGGGGGGTCGGAGGGGGTTTGGACAGGAGGTTTGGCTACGTCGTCTGTCACCAGAATCCAAATTCCAGTTCTCCGACCATCTGGGGAGTTCAGACCTGGACCAAACACAGCAAACAATGCAAACAAACCCCTCCCACCCACCCCAAAAAAACCCCGAAACAAACAAACTCTGCAGCCGTCAACTGAGGTCAATGCAGAGAAAACAGAACGACTGATGCAGATGAACCACCGCTGCCCCAGACTCAGTGGAAAATAAAATGTAATTTAAAGTCTTAAATCCTTTAGTGAGACAGAAAATCCACTGGAGAGAAACCGATCTCCGAGAGAAGACAAGTAATTCTAACACGTCAAACTCAAGATTAATGAAAATGTTAAAGATATGGGACGTAATAGGCTTAAAGTCTTATTTCTATTCTAATAAGAAAGTCCTTGGGAAAGAAGTTTTAACCACTAATCAAAAACACAATGGAGCTGTAAGTCTTTAGAAATCTTCTATTTCTTGTAAGCTTTGATTTGGGTTTTTTCGGGGACATATTATAATATTCCTCTTTCATTTAACTAAATAGATTTATACAGTTCAGGTTTCTCAGAAGACATTATTGTTCTTTTCGGCCTACAATACATTATTGTTTTAACCTTGTATATAGACAGGACATCCATATACAAGCCTGAATGAATTACTAATATTATTTTACACAACTCACTAGTGTAAGGTAGTTGTATGTGTTTTATGCACTTGTTCTTAGCACCTTTTTAGCCATTTGTATTAGCAAGCATTTTAGCTATATTATATATACATTTTATATATAAGGTGCTGTTTGTTTATTCTGTCTTTTTATTGTTATTCTGACCATTTTTTGCCATGTTGTTTGAATGAATCTATCTATAAACCTGTGGAGTTGCTTCACTTTTGATTCATTTAAAACAGAGTTAAATAACTATTGTTTCAAATGTGGTTCAAATTGTAATTTAATTTGAACTGAACACAGTCTTCTGTCAGAGATGAAGCTGTTACTCTCTTCTAAACCCACAATGATTCTTTCTTTTCTTTTCTTTTGTACCATAGGTATTAACATTTCAGTCAGACATTTTTCTCCTCTCTGCAGCACAGCCTGTTCTGTTCAATCTGTTTGTGTTGTGAGTTGTGTCTTTGCATGTTTAATCCTTAGCTGCAGCGAGCGTTCATCAGGAAAAAAGAGAGAAAATACTAATAATATTGTAACAATTCATTCTAGCTGTGTGATGATGACAGTATTAACTTTTCATCTTCTAACTACAATATCTCTTTTGGAAGTTGCCACAATCAAAATGATCAATTGTTTCTTCTTATTTTTTCTTCATGCTTCCGATGTTATTATAGTTTTTAAAGGTTGGGTCTGGAGTTTTGTCCCCAAAAATAAACATTAGACTTGTACAAATTCCCCACCGTCACCGACACTGGTAACAAGTATTAGGGCCGTTGTAGTGAGCTAGCTCGATGCTAACTTCGGCTAGCGCTAGCGGTTAGCATCCGCCGCTAACACCCGCTTCTTAGTTCACCACAGCGGCATAAAAACATACACGGAGGCTCCCGGTGTTGGCGAAAGGTCGGCTAATCGGCCCACGGCTCCAGCGGTTCTTTCAGACTGTATTTACTTTCCTTCGTTGTCATGACAACGGCTGCTGTCAGGAGCAGGAGGCTACACAGCTTAGCCCGAGAGGAGGGGTGCAGTTTCAATGTTTTGTTTACAAAGTGCAACGAACAAAACTCCAGACCCTACACTGCAAAAACTCAAAATCTTACCAATAATATTTGTTTTATTTCTAGTCAAAATGTCTAATTTCTAGTCAAAACAAATCTCATTCTACTTAAAATAAGACTCATCACATAAAAAGCAGCTTGTTTTTACACACTTTTTTAAACTTCTTTCAAGCAGATTTTCACTTGAAATAAGTAGAAAAATCTGATAGTGGAGCAAGTTTTTCTTCCTTATTACAAACACAAAAAACTTGCTTTCACTGGCAGATTTTCTCTACTTATTTCAAGTGAAAATTTGTTTGAAACAAGAGAAAATGATCTAAAAACAAGTTGATTTTTAGGTGATGAGTCTTATTTTAAGTGGAAAGAGATTCGTTTTGACCACAAATGAGACATTTTGACAAGAAATAAGACAAATATACTTGGAAAGATTTTGAGTTTTTGCAGTGTAGCCTACCTTTAAGGTAACAGGTAAACCCAGATTTAAGGTTATGTGGGTTCAGTTAAACCAGATTAGTAAAAAGTTATCTGGTGTTTGTTGGATTGACTTTATGGTTCAGGCCTCGGGACAAACACCACAGATCCATAACAACATCAGTGTGGGACTTTGAGTCTGAGCCTCCTGCCGCGAGCTGCCTCGTCCTGCGGAAAATAACCTTTGTAAAAAAACCTGGCGTCAAACTGTGCTGGGTTTCTGAAGCCGTTCCTCCTCACAGAAAAGGAAAGTTGTTTGAACGTTGCAGGGAACCTGGTTGAAATTAATTCCAGCCGCTGAGCTCCTTGTGTGTCTTTCTGGTGGCGGAGGAGACAGAATAGATTCCTCCTGGCATCAGAGAACACGCCGTCTTTCAGCGCCGATATCACACAACGCTCTGAAACCTTCCCTGACCCTCATATTTGAGGGATAGTTCACCCAAAATTCAAATTTCACTCATTATCTACTCACCCTCATGTCAACTAAGGGCTGTGAGAATTTCTTAAGATTTCTTTAAAAAAGTTATTATTATTGTAAAATGAGTATTATTTTATTAGGGACTATTTTATGTTGTGATGCTAATAACTACAGCGTTACATTATTAATAGAAAAGTAGTAAAACAAAAAATTTTAAAAAATCTAGAAAAAAGTAGAGATGTACGTTCAAATTAGGGCCAATGGCATGATACTTTGGAGATATTGTAGATACATTTCTGGAGAAAAGTGGTACAATTTCTCCAAAAACGTTTAAAGGGATAGTTCACCCAAAATTCTAATTTTGGGTGAACTAAGGGCTGGGAGAAGTTTCAGAGTCCTCCGTGTCTTCTCTGAGTTACAGGGGGTCTCGGCGTAGCAGTGCATGTCCATATAACGGTTGTCAATGGATACCAACTGTCTTCGTAACAAAAAGACACACCAAGAAACATCCAAATACCTCCATGCTGCTCGTATGTAATGTCTTGTATTGAAGCCCCGACATGAGAAATTGTTCTGAAATAAATAAATAAATAAATAAGTCTATGTTTTAAGCTTGTTTGTAGCGGAAGCTCCCAATTTCACATGTTGGGGCTTTAATACAAGACGGACATTACAGACGAGCAGCATGGAGGTATTTTGATGTTTTTTGGTGTGTCTTTTTGTTACGAAGAAAGTTGGTATCCATTGACAACCATTATATGGACATGCACTGCTACGCCGAGACCCCCTGTAACTCAGAGAAGCCACGGAGGACTCTGAAACTTCCACATGAGGGGGAGTAGATAATGAGTGAAATTTTAATTTTGGGTGAACTATCCCTTTAAGTAGCTGTGTGTCGAGCCGAGCCGAGCTACGCTGTGTGTGTCCAGCCTGCAGGAACACACACACTGTCCTCACTCTGGACCGTCTTATCAGTGTCTCTCCAGGTTCCCGAGCATCGCTGGCTTCAGGAAAATACAACGACCTCCAGATGAGAAACTCTTCACTTTTAAACTTCAAATATTACATTTAATTTCTCAGCATTTCTGTGATGCATTGAAAGTGTTGGTGGGAGAGAAATAAAAAAAATAAATGAAAGTTTTTCCAGATTTAAAGAATCTGCATTGCATTGTGGTCTATAGGACGAATCTCCTTGTTGTTTACAACTACTTCCTGGTAGAAAACCAGCATGAGAACAATAGTGACGGACGAGAGTTTCTCTATATTTATCTAATTTTTCATGTCACTATATCACCGTTTAGACTAATCTGATGTTTGTAAAGTTTATAAAACCAATGATTGGACAAACATTACTATTTACGTGTGCACATTTTTGTAATTAGTCATGGTTATCATAGATTAGCCGGGCTAACGGTTAGCTACCTGTTTAACTTTAATAACTCAGTGACTCAATAAACGCTCCATGAAAAAATATTTTCTCCAGCGGATATCTGAGTTCCAACATGACTGAGCTAACTGGAGTAGTTTCATGTCATGTCCCACAACGGGAGGGTTTTAACAGCTGACGTCCTGCTGTTAGCTTAGCTACCGCCGTTAGCTTAGCTACCGTTAGCTGTCCCTGTCAGCTGAGCCACTGATGCTTTCTAGACACTGTGATTCCCCCAAACTGAATAAATACAACACATAGCAACACAAAACACACACACAGAAAGGTGATTTGGTCTATTCTGTGCTCTGGCTGTTTTAGTTTGTTTCTAGTTTATTTGTCACAGTGGAGTCTGAGTTTCTGTCCTGATCACTGCCTCTATGAGTGTTGATGGTTGGTTCAGTTGTGGTTGTAGTTCAGTTACTGCTGAAACAAACAGACAACTTTAGCTGAAGATGCACAATACGGTTCATCTGTCTGTTGTGATTTTGTCTTTTAAAGGTCGAGTCCGTAGATTAATTCGTTGCTGTTCGTAAACACAACATTTTAACTAGGAACCAGTTCTTCTTTTGAAGGTGCGTTATTATTTTTTTCTCTGGCAACAAGTTTACATATTAAAGGGATAGTTCAACATTTTGTCAAATTGGCCCATTGCCATAATCCCTATAGTCATAGCAGTAGGTTCGTTACCTTTAATTGTCGGTGCAAGCTGTTTTTAGAACGGCGGAGCAGAGCCGTGAGCTGCTCAGAGCTACGCTACGGAGGCTCATGGGATTTCTTGGTTTCGTTCATCAAACTCATCAAATAGGCCTACACAATCCAACAACTCCACAACGCTCTGGTGGACAAGTTGTGAGCTGCACATTCACCACGCTATGAGATAATAACACAACGTTACCAGACAGAGTTGTTTTAGAGGGAAATTCATGCAAAACCGCTGATGCACGTTGCCTTCAGGGACAGTTTTTCATCAAGCAGTCTCTGTATTTCCCTCTAAAACAACTCTGTGTGGTAACGTTGTGTTATTATCTCATAGCGTGGTGAATGTGCAGCTCACAACTTGTCCACCAGAGCGTTGTGGAGTTGTTGGATTGTGTATTTGATGAGTTTGATGAGGGAAACCAAGAAATCCCATAATGAGCCTCCGTAGCGTAGCTCTGAGCAGCTCACGGCTCTGCTCCGCCGTTCTAAAAATAGCTTGCACCGACAATTAAAGGTAACGAACCTACTGCTATGACTATAGGGATTATGGCAATGGGCCGGTTTGACAAAATGTACTATGAAATATCCCTTTACTGTAAGAAGAAGAAGAGTGGAGAGCTTGTGCACTGTATAGAAACTCCAAACAGTCGTCAAACTTCTATACTAACTCATTGAGTGCCGCGCTCCTTTCCAAAGTTTTAGTCAAGTGTACCGGCAAATTAGACCATATTTGACTTTTTATTTTAGAGCCATAGTGTATTCTATATTATTGCCACCAACACATACTGTAGCTCATTTGAAAGGTTTAACTTTATCCTTCAAATGGCCACAAACCGTTTGTTTCTACGTGCCTCCGTTCCTGAGAAAAGTCAAGCTAAACATGGCTGGGTTTTACCAAAATCCCTCCTTTTTTTCTAGAAAAGGAGATAGAGCGTCTTTTATGAAAGGTGCGCTGTTTGTGTCTGTCGCTCTTCTGACACTCGCATTTCTGGATCAAAGGGCTCGTATAAGATAAATATACACAACAATTGTTGTTCTATTCACAAAACCACCATCGGGGGCGGGGGGGGCGCCACTAAACAGCAATAACACAGACGCACCGTGCCGTGTCACAGCCTCTCGCCGCGGAACGTGAGGCTCTGCCGGCCACAGCGGCTCGCGAACACCGGTCCCGCCGGTGGTCGCGGTCCGTCTGTGGTACGGGTCGGTGGTACCGGTCTGCTTTGGTCCAGAGACCATCAGATTTTACCGCGGGAGGACTTTGGGGAGGACACGGTGTTGCTCCAGATGAAGGGGGACAGCTCTCCATTCCGACACCCCTCCACTTCGACACCCCGCTGTTCCGAAATAGCCCCACTTCGAAACACCGCTACTCCGACACCCCCTCCTCCCCCCGCAGCTGTCCAAGGTGCTGAACCGCGTGACGTTGTTTACATTCTGCTTTGTGGCTTGTCTGTGAAACGTGCGCTGCTCAGGGACTGGGCAGATCTGTCCCACTTGCTTTCTCCCCGACTCCGTTGTTGGAGATCTCCACACAGTAATAGAAATACACTTTTTATCTTTTTCTCCCCCCCTGCTCCGCTCGAGCGCGGCTGAAGCCGGCTTGAGCTCACACGGGCGCGAGGCTGCTGCAGCCGCCGCTCGCACTGACAGCTGACTGAGGGAGATGCTTTGGTTGGGCTTAGGCAATGAAGAAAGGAGTTGGTTAAGTTTAGTAAAAAAGACCAGGTAGAGGCTAGACAGGCTAGAAGCATAATGAACGTTATATGTCATTAATATGAAGTATTTGCTTGTTTTGCAGTTAATTAGCCTATGCACATGATCCGTTTGACCCCAAAAAGGAAAAAAGGATCAATGCGCACTGCGCACTGGGGGTTTCCCCCAATAGCCTTTTCGGAGTAGCGGGGTCTTTAGAAAAAATAGAAAACCCCGCTATTACGATGAATGGAAGTCTATTGTCGGAAAGGCGGGGCTTCGGAAAGGCGGGGTGTAACCCAGATGAAGACCGGGCGGGACAGTGGGCTGAGAGCTTCCTGGTTCAGCTCCCAGCTGCTGCAGCCTCGCGGGTGAGAGCGGAGCAGCAGCGGAGCAGCTGCGCTGCATCTGCATGCAGAACTCCGTTTGCAGAAGCTGAGTTATGATAAAAACTTCCAGATCATGAGCTGTCATGTGACTTTGATCGTCATCTATTTCAGTTCTCCTCGTCGTAGAGTCCCCAAATTTACATATAATGTGTATTAAAGTGTCTATTTTCATAATTTAAAAAAAAAGCAAAAAACGAAAAATTTCGTTTTTGGCACTCAACGCATGGGAACGAAAAACGAGAAATTACGTGGTTGGCACTCAATGAGCTAATAATACACACAGCGAAGAAAAGTAAATACAGCTCATACACTTCTGTTGTATAAGTCTATATTTTGTTTTTAAAGAAACTCCTAGACTCTATCTTTAAAGTCAAACTGAAATGTGAAATATCTGCCAGTTCTGCTCTGTGATACTTATCCATTTTTCTTCAAAAAACTGGAGAAAGCAGTTTTTTGGGGGGGGGGTTTGGACACATTTTTGGAGAAGAGAAGAGAAGAGAAGAGTGTTTAAGCTTCAAGTCTCAATCTGTCTGGTCTGCAGAGCCGGAGTCATTATCTGTAGAAACTCTGCAGATTTCTGCCTTCAAAGAGCAGCAGCAGTTTGTACCAGCTCTGATCTGACAGCAGCAGAAAAGCTTTGTGTGGATTTTGTTGCATTGTGGAGGAGGTTGATGCCCAATTCACTGAAAGCTGAAAAAGAAGAGGAGCTGTTAATTGGTTTACACGTTTATTCCAAAATGGTTAAGCACAGTACAAACTATAGTTTCTGTTGTTGTCTGTTACCAAGGGAAACCACATGAACAGAAACAGACTTTGATCAACTCTGCTGGAGCTGTTTTATTTTGAAAACTTTAGGGTTGTTTCACAATTATCGCAGTGATTTGGGCTGACTGCAGTTGTTGTGTAGCTATAATAGTTCAAATGCTTTTCCATTCCTCTGTATACAAACAGCTGGATGGTAAATCATTTGTTTGGAAATCAATCGTCCACTAAAACTTCATGATTGTGACAGGCCGAAAGAAGAAGACAGAATAAGAGACGTTTACTGGCTCTGACACTAAATCCATGATGCTAATGGACAGGGCCGTTGTATAGGGGAGAAAGGTGATGATAATTCTAGGGGTCCAGCGCCCAGTGGGGCCCATAAAAAACCCCAGTAGTCTAATCTTTGTATGACTGATTTATTCTGCGTAAGACCCTGACTAATACTCATAGTAGGCTACACTGTAAAAACTCAACATCCTTCCAAGAATATTTGTCTTATTTCTTGTCCAAATGTCTCATTTCTAGTCAAAACTAACCTCTTTCCACTTAAAATAAGACCCATAACCTAAAAATTAACTTGTTTTTAGATCATTTTCACTTGTTTCAAACAAATTTTCACTTGAAATAAGTCTGAAAAAAAATCTGCCAGTGAAAGTAAGTTTTTTGTGCTTGTAATAAGGAAGAAAAACTTGCTCCACTATCAGATTTTTTCTACTTATTCCAAGTGAAAATCTGCTTGAAAGAAGTAAAAAGTGTCTAAAAACAAGCTGCTTTTAATATGATGTGTCTTATTTTAAGTAGAATGAGATTTGTTTTGACTAGAAATGACATTTTGACTAGAAATAAGACAAATATTCTTGCTAAGATACTTGAGTTTTTGCAGTGTAATGCTGCATTAGCATCAAAACAAAGAAGGCTAAATAAAAAACGATAATACATACGTAGTCTAAGAGAAAAAAAAGGAAAAGTTAGGGGGAGGGGTCCACTTTAGTATTCTTTAAGGGGGCCCAGAATTCCTAGCAACGGCCCTGGTTGTGTATAATAGGCCTAGGTTAAAATGCTTTTCCATTCCTCTGTATACAAACAGCTGGATGGTAAATCCTTAATCACAATTATTTGTTTGGAAATCAATCGTCCACTAAAACTTCATGATTGTGACAGGCCGAAAGAATAAGAGACGTTTACTGGCTCTGACACTAAATCAATGATGCTATAATGTCAATAAGAAGAAGGAGAAGAGTGATGATGTCATTAAAAGAGGACCAGTCAAACCTCAAACGGTGGAAAACGTTGAGGAAACAGAGATGAAATATGACGTTTCTGTTAGTTTCATCCAGCTGTTTTCATACAGATGAATGGAAACCAGTTTACAATGATTGGTTTTACATGCTGTCATTCCGACATCCCATCACTCCAACATACCACCACTTATCTGGACTCTCTCTATCTATCTAGCCTGTCTAGCTTCTACCTGCTCTTTTTACTAAACTTAACCAACATTCCCTAAGCCCAACCAGTGCAAAATCTTTTGGGGAAAAAATGCTATGAAAGGAATTGTCAAAAAGGCAGGATGTTTAGAAAAAGAAAACAAATACCATCATTACGATCACAGGAGGCAAAAATTGTCAGAATGACGGGACATTTGATAGAAAATTAAGTGCTGCCATCTAGAGGCTGCGTGCATGTTCAGTTTGTTAAAGGGGACATATTGAATTGAAGAATTGAATTGAATTGACTTTATTAATCCCGAAGGAGGGAAATTTGTTTGTCCCAGCAGCACACAACAATAAAAGAGCAAATACACAATATAAAAATAGACAGATAAATACTCCAGGTACACACACAGCAATCATTCATTAAAATATGGTCAGCTAGACTGCCCAGGTCTGGAGGCTACATATGTGTTATAAAGTCTGATGGCCTCAGGCAGAAAGGACGCACTGTAGCGCTCCCGTGCGCATCTTGGCTGCTGGGATATTCTGCATATTTCACTGTTTTTGCTCACCATTGTGTCAGTGTTGAACACCTGCAGAGCTCTACATGATTTCCAGCTCCAAAAATCCTGATTTCAACCACAAAGCAGCCACTTCCTGAAACACTTTGTTTTGACTGCTGGCCCCGCCCCCTTGCTTTCCTCTGATTGGCTGGCTCAGTGGGGGCCCATGTGTACTTGTTTACCTTGCATTGTTAAATACAATGCAAAATAGTCGCAATTTTCCGTATAGATGTCGGTTGGGGTGTGTTTTGTGCAGATCTGTTGCAGTTTGGGCGTCCGTCCTAATTGGACGGTGAAACCTGATGTCAGGTTTTGCACAAATCTTGCAGGGATCTTGTTACGGAGCGTTTAGAAGGACTGGAAACCACGTGAAATCTCATTGGTGGATTACGGCCAGACCCCCGTAGCTCATGTTGTGCATCTTTGCAGAGGTTCAGCATGGACATGTGACATTATAACACTGTGAGCGTGTTCTGAAACATGGAACAGCATAGTTTGTCTCCTTTAAAGTTGTTTTTTTGTGTGAGTAAATGGAGCTTTCTTGGTTTTTCTTTGGCTCAGAGTTTCACAATCGGTGCATCCTCCTCAGTCCCAAACCACTGACAGGTTTACAGACAAGTAGCTGAACAAAGAGTCTTTCTGTGTCTGTCTGGCCGTCAGATAGAGGGAGAGGAGAGGAGAGGAGAGGAGAGGAGAGGAGTGCCACCATTCAGCCTCTCTTCTTCTTATTCTTCTTTTTCTTCTGCACTATAAGACTCTTTTCTTTTAGCTGCATTTAACTGGAGACACTTCAGAGACCTGGTGCAGTCCCTGTGTCTCTGTGACACCAGATTTTAGTTCTACACTGCAAAAACTCAAAATCTTTCCAAGAATATTTGTCTCATTTCTAGTCAAAACTAATCTCTTTCCACTTAAAATAAGACTCATCACCTAAAAATGTACTTGTTTTAGATCATTTTCACTTGTTTCAAACACATTTTCACTTGAAATAAGTAGAAAAATCTGCCAGTGAAAGCAGGTTTTTTGTGCTTGTAATAAGAAAGAAAAACTTACTCCACTTTCTACTTATTTTAAGTGAAAATCTAGTCTAATTTGATTTGTTTTGACTAGAAATGACATTTTGTCTAGAAATAAGACAAATATTCTTGGTAAGATATTGAGTTTTTGCAGTGTGGAGACACTTCAGAGACCTGGTCCAGTCCCTGTGTCTCTCGAAGACACCAGATTTTAGTTCTAGTGTCACTGTGGCACTGCCAAGACACAAACTGCTCCTTTTCTAACCAAACTTGAGCCTCGGAGCAGCTGGAAACGTATAAAACATGGAAGAACAGAGGCAGAGCTGCTTCTGTTTCTGTTTCTCCCTCCGTCTCTACCAGCTCCCTTCACACAAACTCGTATACTCATCGCGTTTCAGGCAACCGTTTGCGATGTGTTTATCCTCGTGCATGTTGACATTGCGACAAGATTAATTGGGCAGAACCCTTCTCCACTTCTGCCGTCAAACTTCTCCTTTGAATAGTTGCTACGACCACCAAGATGAAGACTGGACGCCTTCAAGACGGGAGGAATGGTCAATACACAGTTAGGAGCAAAGAAAAGTAAATACAGCTCATACATTTCTGTTGTATAAGTCTATATTTTGTTTTTAAAGAAACTCCTACAGCAGTGATCATCAACTGAAAAACGTCGCCTCCATGTAGAATGTGTATTATAGAAGAGAAACACTACTGACTACTCAGGACTACTGACTTGTATCATCAGAACCGATTGTCAGCCTCCTTTCATATTTAGGCTGAATATCACAGGGCAAGTCAGCAGTGTAAAGCTCCAGCCTTTGGGAGTATCTGAAAGTCCAGCTGTCAAGATTTTTCATTTTATATCATACTAAACACCAAAGATATGTGTAAATGAGCTTACAGGTAAAATAAAATATAAACAAATAAATTATTAGGCAAAAAGGTGAATTTAATTTCAATTTCGGCCTATTTGAATATCCGGCCCCCAAGGTGTCTGTTGAGAAAGATTCTGGCCCTCCAAAAAATATAGTTGATGACCCCTGTCCTACAGACTCTATCTTTCAAGTCAAACTGAAATGTGAAATATCTGCCAGTTCTGCTCTGTGATACTTATCCATTTTTCTAAAAACTGGAGAAAGCTGTTTTTTTTGGACACATTTTTTGAGAAGAGAAGAGTGTTTAAGCTTCAAGTCTCAATCTGTCTGGTCTGCAGAGTTGTAGAAACTCTGCAGATTTCTTCCTTCAAAGAGCTGAAAAAGAAGAAGAGCTGCTAATTGGTTTACACATTTATTCCAAAATGGTTAAGCACAGTACAAACTAGTTTCTGTTGTTGTCTGTTACCAAGTGAAACTACATGTGTCTCTCGAAGACACCAGATTTTAGTTCTTGTGTAACTGTGGCACTGCCAAGACACAAACTGCTCCTTTTCTAACCAAACTTGAGCCTCGGAGCAGCTGGAAATGTACACACTAAAAACAGTTGGGTTAAAAAATAACCCAATTTTAACCCAACTGCTGGTTCAAATAAGGACGAACCCCTTTTTTGGGTTATTTTAACCCACTTTTGGGTTGAATATTCAACCCAAGAGTTGGGTTATGCTAACTACAACGTTGGGTTATTTTAACCCAACTATTGGTCATGTATAAAGCACTTGCTCGACCCAATAGTTGGGTTAAAAATAACCCAATGTTGTAGTGCGCGGACAGCATTTTTCAAATGAACCGGCCGGTTAAGTCACAGAATTACCCAACCCAACCCAACAAATGGGTTACTCACTGAAAAATAACCCAATTACTTGCACAACCCAGGAATTGGGTTAAATTCATAGCCCTATAACCCTGAAAATGGGTTAAACTCTGGAAAAACAACCCAAAAATTTAACTCAACACCAATAACTCAGAAATTGGGTTACAGAGATAACCCAACATTTTTTAGTGTGTATAAAACATGTAAGAACAGAGGCAGAGCTGCTTCTCTTTCTCCCTTCGGTGGGTGTTGACAGTCTAATGAGGCGGCCTGCATGTGTCCAGCTGCACCCGGCCTCATCATCAACAGCTTTATATTCAATATTCCATACGCTCCATCATCGTCTACATCCAGCTCCTTTGCAGCTTTACGACCTGTTTCCCCCCAAAGGACTCATTAATGTTTCAGCTAATCTTTGCTGTGCAGAGCATGATGATGATGATGAGGAGGAGGAGGATGATGAGGATGTGTTCACCTGTGGCTGGCAGCGTCTCTTCTTCACAACCGCCTCGTTCATACACTTCTCTGTATTGTATTCCCAGTATTTGGTAAAGAGGAGTGGGCGGCGGCTTCGTGTCTTCCCGTGCAGCCTCAGGCTTCAGCTTCATTAAAGGGGAAAAGCTTAAAAAACCCACAGATGTCTTGTTGTTTCATCCTCCGTGTGCAGTTTGTGGGTTTGCTTCGCTTCGTCTCGCCTCCTGAGTCTCAGCGGAGTTCAAGTGGGAGTAGATCGGGTGTTATATGTATAGATTAAAGGGATAGTAGTTCAATATTTTGGCAAATTGGCCCATTGCCATAATCCCTATAGTCATAGCAGTAGGTTCGTTACCTTTAATTGTCGGTGCAAGCTGTTTTTAGAACGGTGGAGCAGAGCCGTGAGCTGCTCAGAGCTACGCTACGGAGGCTCATTATGGGATTTCTTGGTTTCCCTCATCAAACTCATCAAATACACAATCCAACAACTCCACAACGCTCTGGTGGACAAGTTGTGAGCTGCACATTCAGCACGCTATGAGATAATAACACAACGTTACCAGACAGAGTTGTTTTAGAGGGAAATACAGAGACTGTTGATGAAAAACTGTCCCTGAAGGCAACGTGCATCAGTGGTTTTGCATGAATTTCCCTCTAAAACAACTCTGTGTGGTAACGTTGTGTTATTATCTCATAGCGTGGTGAATGTGCAGGTCACAACTTGTCCACCAGAGCGTTGTGGAGTTGTTGGATTGTGTATTTGATGAGTTTGATGAGTTTGAAACCAAGAAATCCCATAATGAGCCTCCGTAGCGTAGCTCTGAGCAGCTCACGGCTCTGCTCCGCCGTTCTAAAAACAGCTTGCACCGACAATTAAAGGTAACAAACCTACTGCTATGACTATAGGGATTATGGCAATGGACCAATTTGCCAACATGTTGAACTATCCCTTTAACATACAAACATGATAGATCCGCTGTATGTTTAAGATGTAAATAGTAATGTAAAAAGTTTTTTCTATGTGCTGGGGAACGGACTTTAAGGTTCAGTTGAGATAAAAACATACAGTTGGACATAAAGTTTGTCCAGTGAGGTTTAACGCCTTCAGGCTGATTTGATGGTAATCCGACCATCGGAGTTATCAGACATCTTGTTTACTGAGACGCGTTTTGGCCCCGAGCTGCAGCGTCCGAAGTGGCCAACATCCTTCAACCAACTACAAAGAAATCCACTCCGTCTTCTCTCAGATATCCTGCTTAAGACCAAAGTGCTGCACAAACCCACTGATCGTCAGTTAAGCCTGGCTGCAAGACAGAATATGAATCAGGGCAGCGAGTGTTTGGAGTATTTTATTTTTTCTCTGAAATTGAAATATCTATATTTAAATATCCCTAAATACGGCGTTAATGAGCCGTAACCACCTCTGAGGACTCTCTGCAGGCAGCTGGCTGTCACTCACACAGGTAGATGTTCATATGAAAGCTCCATACAGAAGAGAAGGTGGGCTGCTGGAGGAGGTTACTGCTCCTTAAAACCACAAACTTACCTTGTTATAAACATCAGACTCAACAGAAAAGTGTCAAATATTAACTTTAAATGTATTAAACCATGAAACTTTAAACTTTAAAGCTGAACTCTCTAGGACTCTGGAGCTGGAGACAAGGGACACATGGAGCTGAGTTAAGGTGGAAATCCTACAGAGTTCCTCTTTAAAGGTGCATTGTGTAGGAATTACTCCCATCTAGCGTTGTGGTTGTATATCACAAGCAACTCAGTCGTATTTTTCATGCTGCATTCACATGAAATTGGGCAGATGGCAACTCTTAAAGCCCCAGTATGTAGGAATCCCCCCATCTAGCGGTGCGGTTGCATATCTGAGCGTATTCTTGATGTTGCATTCAGGTGAAATGGGGCAGACGTCAGACAGACAACAGACGCTGCATGTAACAGGATAAATAAGCGTCTATGTAAACAAGTGGTCCGTGACAACATGTTGTCATGGTGATGTGGTATTTTTTCACCATCTTTCTCTGGTGGAGTAAAATGACATCCGGTTGGTTTGCCGACGGCCGTCTGCCTGACTGCACCTGAATGCAACACCATTGCCTCCGTCCTTCCTCACACTACACAGTGGTGACAGTTTGAACAGGCCGTTTCCGTGGTTACCTACGGTCACGATGCAACATGGCCGCCTCGGTTCGGTGCGTCGCCCACTTATGTATCTGTAACGACTTGTAACAACTCATTCTAAGGAACCAGAAAGCTTTCATTTGGATGCAGCTGTGATTCACCTTCAGGAAAATCCGCCCCACAGGTGGTAAAGCGGGTCGTCCAATGATCAGAGGGTTGGCGGTTCGAATCCCGCTCTGTCCCGGTTGCTGCCGTAGTGTCCTTGGGCAAGACACCTTACCCACCTTGCTCCTGATGGGTCGTGGTTCGCACCTTGCATGGCAGCTTCCGCCATCAGTGTGTGAATGTGTGTGTGAATGGGTGAATGTGATGTACTGTAAAGCGCTTTGGGTATCGTTCAGGTATAGTAAAGCGCTATATAAATACAGACCATTTACCAAATACGGATTTATGAAAGACAGATTTGATTTTTGGTCATAAAAAGCCAAATAAGTTACACACTGGGGCTTTAAAAACAAAGATGAACAAAAAGCTTCTCCAGTGTTTCCGCTCTAAATTCATCCAACCTGCACAGAAACATGTTGTTTTGCATGAATCTCTGAGCAGATCACCGACCTGGTTCATGGACAGTAACTTTTATTTATTTATTTAGTGTATTTTGGAGGGAGCGTTTGAACCTGCAGCTACTTTAAAATCCTGTAAACTAATAGAAAGTGACAGTGTTGGAGCAGAGTTTCTCTCTGATGTCTCTCCGTCTCCCTGGGTGAGATCAGAGGAGCTTCTGGCCGCGCAGCAGAGAGGATGATGGGAAAACGCTGCTGTGGGCCATCTGGCTTCATTAACTCAGTCAACCTGCAGCAGGTGACTTAATCCACTTTACTCACTTCCTGAGTTAATACAGCTGATGTACTGCTGGATGCAGCTGAGCGCTCACACAAACAGCTCATCGGCCTCATGGACCTTCTGAATTAATGATTTTTTATTTTTACGAACGACTCAAATCACATATTTCATCCCCGTCTGTTCCCTCGTTAAATAATTTTAATTGGCATCTGCTACACGAAGCACCAGCTTTAAAGGTTTAAAAGATTGAATTGTTTATTTTCAATATTAAAATGTTGTTTTTACAGAAAAACTAATATGATTTATCAACAGTTTGAATCAGAAGAAAGCTTTAAACATACCTTTATACTGTATGGAGCTTTAACACAAACATCTACCTTTATACTGTATGGAGCTTTAACACAAACATCTACCTTTATTTTTTTTTTTAAATCTCATTTAAAACAAGTAAACAACCATGTAAGATTGAACTTACCGTATTAATAAAGAAAAATGTCACAAGCTGCTGCAGCAAAAACAGAAATTAAAAAGCTGAGACAATTAACTTTGGATTATTCTAAGTAGGCTACATGTAGGGTTATTTCTGTTGTTGTCGTCATTGTTGTTTTTAATATTCCTACTGTAATAAAACATCAAATAAAAAGTTAATAACCTTTCCTATGGACGTGTTTTTCACTTATGTTTGATAAATATTAATCTCAGCTGTGCCACTTGTAAATAAATAAAGTTTTTAAAACTAATCAGTGTGGTCTCAGTAATTGGGGGGTCGGGGGGCCAGAGTGGCCTTTAAACCTCTTCCTCCGGCCCTGCTCCTCTGTCACACTGCAAAAACTCAAACTCTTACCAAGAATATTTGTCTTATTTCTTGTCAAAATGTCTCATTTCTAGTCAAAACTAATCTCTTTCCACTTAAAATAAGACTCATCACCTAAAAATGAACTTCTGCCAGTGAAAGTACGTTTTTTGTGTTTGTAATTAGAAAGAAAAACTTGCTCCACTATCAGATTATTCCAAGTGAAAATCTGCTTCAAAGAAGTAAAAAGTGTCAAAATCAAGTTGCTTTTAAATGTGATGAGTCTTGTTTTAAGTAGAATGAGATTTGTTTTGACTAGAAATAAGACAAATAGTCTTGGTAAGATTTAAACTCAAAATATTACCAAGAATATTTGTTGTATTTATTGTCAAAATGTAATTTCTAGTCAAAACAAATCTCATTCTACTTAGAATAAGACTCGTCACATTAAAAAGCAGCTTGTCTTACTTACGTTTTCCTTCTTTCAAGCACATTTTCACTTGAAATAAGTAGAAAAATCTGACAGTGTATCAAGTTTCTTATTACAAGCACAAAAGAAATTGCTTTCACTGGCAGATTTTTCTACTTATTTCAATTGAATTTTTTTTTGAAACAAGTGAAAATCATCCGAAAACAAGTTCATTTTTAGGTGATGAGTCTTATTTTAAGTGGAAAGAGATTAGTTTTGACCAGAAATGAGACATTTTGACAAGAAATACGACAAAGATTTTGAGTTTTTGCAGTGCAGAGAGTCGGCTCTTGTCTCCAAATGAAAGTCCTCCTCTCTGGCACGCGCATCCACGGGCACGAGCGGCTTTATAAAGTGAGCAACACGCGCGCGGGGCTCAGCAGTGAACCAGAGAACAGCAGCAGCAGCAGCAGCAGCAGCAGCAGCAGCAGCTCCAGAGTTTACAGACGCGCAGTAGACGGAGTGGAGATGAGCAGCGCACAGGAAGCTCCTCTTCTCTTCTCCCGGAGCGCAGGAGGTGATGCCTGCTCCTCCTCCTCCTCCTCCTCCTCCTCCTCCTGAGGTCTGACCATGGCGGAGCTGCAGTGGAGCCACAATCTAATCAGATCGTGGTCTCAGTAATTGGGGGGTTGGGGGCCCAGAGTGGCCTTTAACCCTCTTCCTCCGGCCCTGCTCCTCTGTCACACTGCAAAAACTCAAACTATTACCAAGAATATTTGTCGTATTTCTTGTCAAAATGTCTAATTTCTAGTCAAAGCTAATCTCTTTCCACTTAAAATAAGACTCATCACCGAAAAATCAACTTGTTTTTAGATCATTTTCACTTGTTTCAAACTAATTTTCACTTAAAAAAAGTAGAAAAATCTGCCAGTGAAAGCAGGTTTTTTGTGTTTGTAATAAGAAAGAAAAACTTGCTCCACTATCAGATTTTTCTACTTATTTCAAGTGAAAATCTGCTTGAAAGAAGTAAAAAGTGTCTAAAAACAAGCTGCTTTTTAATGTGACGAGTCTTATTTTAAGTAGAATGAGATTTGTTTTGACAAGAAATTGGGTTTTTGCAGTGCAGAGAGTCGGCTCTTGTCTCCAATTGAAAGTCCTCCTCTCTGGCATGCGCGTCCTTGGGCACGAGCAGCTTTATAAAGTGAGTAGCACGCACGGGGCTCAGCAGTGAACCAGAGAACAGCAGCAGCAGCAGCAGCAGCGGACGGAGCAGAGTGGAGATGAGCAGCGCGCAGGAAGCTCCTCTTCTCTTCTCCCGGAGCGCAGGAAGTGATGCCTTCTCCTGCTCCTCCTCCTCCTCCTCCTCCTCCTGAGGTCTGACCATGGCGGAGCAGCAGTGGAGCCACAATCTAATCAGATCGTGGTCTCAGTAATTGGGGGGTTGGGGGGCCTGAGTGGCCTTTAAACCTCTTCCTCCGGCCCTGCTCCTCTGTCACACTGCAAAAACTCAAACTCTTCTTTTTTAGTCAAAACAAATCTAATTCTACTTAGAATAAGACTCATCACATAAAGAAAAGCAGCTTGTTTTTAGACACTTTTTACTTCTTTCAAGCTGATTTTCACTTGAAATAAGTAGAAAAATCTGATAGTGGAGCAAGTTTTTCTTTCTTATTACAAGCACAAAAAACTTGCTTTCACTGGCAGATTTTTCTACTTATTTCAATTGAAAATGTGTTTGAAACAAATGAAAATGATCTAAAAATAAGTTCATTTTTAGGTGATGAGTCTTATTTTAAGTGGAAATAGATTAGTTTTGACTAGAAATGAGACATTTTGACAAGAAATACGACAAAGATTTTGAGTTTTTGCAGTGCAGAGAGTCGGCTCTTGTCTCCAATTGAAAGTCCTCCTCTTTGGCACGCGCGTCCACGGGCACGAGCGCCACAATAAAAGGAGTAGCACACGCGCGGGGCTCAGCAGTGAAGCAGAGAACAGCGGTGAGAGCAGCAGCAGCTCAGAGCTCCAGAGTTTCCAGACGCGCAGCGCAGCGGACGGAGCAGAGTGGAGATGAGCAGCGCGCAGGAAGCTCCTCTTCTCTTCTCCTGGAGCGCAGGAGGTGATGCCTGCTCCTCCTCCTCCTCCTCCTCCTCCTCCTCCTCCTGAGGTCTGACCATGGCGGAGCTGCAGCAGTGGAGCCACAACTCCTCCTCCTTCTGGAACCGCTCCGGCTCTGGAGGACAGAACCAGAACCAGAACCAGAACCGGTTCAGCAGCCTGGATGACATCGACGTGCCGGCGGACGGCTCCGCGGCGCTGCGCATCCTGATCTCCGTGGTGTACTCGGTGGTGTGCGCCGCGGGGCTGGTGGGCAACCTGCTGGTCTTCTTCCTCATGAAGGTCCGGCGCTGCTGCAGCAGGAAGGGGAGGAAGAGGAGGCAGCGCTCCAACAGCATCAACCTCTTCATCCTCAACCTGGCCGTCACAGACTTCCAGTTCGTCCTGACGCTGCCGTTCTGGGCCGTGGACACCGCGCTGGACTTCAGCTGGCCGTTTGGAAACGCCATGTGCAAGATCATCCTGTCCGTCACCGTCATGAACATGTACGCCAGCGTCTTCTTCCTCACCGCCATGAGCGTCACCAGGTAGCTGCTACACTTTTTATACAGTTTTCTCTGTTACTCAGAGACTATTTGGACTACAGTAGGCTCACCAAACTTCAGAATCAGAATCAGAATCAGAAAACCAGGGCCGGCCCTAGGATTTTGGTGGCCCCCTAAACAAGATTTTTGTTTGTGGCCCTGCACTCTAAGTGCAAACACCAAATCACTGGTTAAAACTGAATACAGACGTGTTTATCCCTCTGAGGTTTGAGGCCATTTTCTCCACTTTTACATATTTTCTTAAATGTATCTTTTTAAGATACTTGCAGATGTAACAATACTCAAGTGTTTTATGTCTAAACAACACAGTCTCACCCCTTTGCGTCAAACGGTTGACGCTTGGTCAAGGCCCCTTACGTCAATATACTGACGTGGAGGGGGTACCCTCGAGGTCGTTTCTCGACGAATAGGGCCACTCATAGACTTGAATGCAAATCCCTCATCGTCGGATTTTGACGAAGGGGGGCGGGACCGTTTCTCCCTCACTCCCAGTGCGTCAACAGCCTGACGAACGGTCACTGTCCCTCCTCGTCACATGCCTGACTCATTAGGTGCCCGTTTTTCGTCAGGTTTTGACGCGCTCGGCTTTCAGTTGATTCCAATGCAGTTCCCTTCGCGGCGATATGTGACGCTCAGAGCAAGTGATCCAGCCGACCCGGCTGCGGCACTGAAAGACGCTGTGAGCAGAGGAAAACTTTTTTTTTTTTTTTTAACTTTTCCTTAAATCTTTATTGAACCTGATGCTGCTGTGTCTGACGTAGCTTTCGGCAAGGACGTCCTTTCGGTTATTTAGTTATTTATTTATTTAGTGATCATGGTGTTTGGTGCAGAATAATCAATCAATAAATAAATAAATAAATTACGTCCTTGTCGGAAGCTGCGTCAGACCAGGAGGGGGGGGGTTGTGGATTCTACAGGTGAAGACCACTTCCGCGTTCAAAAAGCTGCTCTGTTTAATCAATATTCTGAAGAAAGATCTGATTATTAGCCACAACGCTGTAACCATCCAAGGAAGACTGTGTAACAATATTATGTGCTTCTGCTGAGTCCAAAAGCCCTGTGTAATATCAACTTTATTTTAAGAAAACACGCTTTGTTTCCAATGTCATATCACAGAGAAGCACTACATTACCCATAATCCTCATATTTATCAGCGACGTGTCTGATTGGTTGAGCTTGCTGTTACCAGCAAATGAAAAAATAAAACAAATTGAGCTTATATTATTTTCTTAGTAACTAAAAGGTCTTAACATCTTTTTTGTTTTCAACATTGAATAAAAAAAGGGTGCTATATTGTTAAAATTCAACAATAAAGTGCATAAAAGTTGGCTTGACTTCTTTCTTTTTTTCTTTTTTTTTCATAATTTTCACCAGCATCTTTCTGGTCCACATCACATCATATTTATTGTAATTTTTAATTCAATGAGTGACATTTTATTTTTTATCTGAACAACATTATTATGAATTCAAGGGTCAGAGGTCACTGATTAGTGTTAAATTTAACCTTTTTGACCCTGTTTCCTTGAATAAATCACTAAGACTTTGATGCGGGAAGCTGAGATTTTGATTTGATTTTGTTCAGAGCACTAGGGACAAAGTTTCTGTAGAATTTCAGACCTGTCGGACGTCCAGAAGGGTCACAGCTGACTGTCCAGGCTCGTTTCTCGGCCTTCAAAGCCTAGATTTAGAAGCCTTTTGTCTAATAACGTCTACATCCTTGGGGTTATAAGGCTGAAAGTTTCGTCCGGGGCCTAAGGCCATCCACCATGTGCAATTTCAAACCCGTGCGATAGTGATGCGCGGGCTGACCCGTAGCCCGCGGGTCCCGCGGGTCAGCCCGCGGGGCGGGGCGGTGCGGGTCAAGAAATCTTTACTTTATTTGCGGTGCGGGTCGGGGCGGGTCATTAAAAAAACTGACGATGAAGTCCAGAGTGTGTTATCAGGGCCGCGCTGATGTTGACGGGAAAGCCGGCGGAGGTGTGAGGGAACCGGATGAGACGGCGGCTGGGCGCATCAGCAGAGCGGGGTTGGTTTCACTGAGAGCAGGGACTGGGGAGGACGAGAGGCGGCGGCCACCGCGGCTGCTGCACGCTGCACTGTGACTCTCTCACTCCTCATGAGCTCCACAGTCCACACTGACAAGCTACCGGCAACACAGCACCTCTGTCTGCCCTTTCAAAGTAAAAAAGGCCGCTGTCTGACGTTTAATAGCAGCGGGGCGGGTCGGGGCGGGTTGTGAAAATAGATACGGTGGTGCGGGGCGGGCTGGGGCGGGTCAAAATACTTCATAGATGCGGGACCCGCGGGTTGGAAAAAAACCCGGCCCGCGCATCACTACCGTGCGACCTTCACAAGTGTCAAAGGTCACTGATTTGTGACCTTTTTGACCCCGTTTCCTTGAATGAAACACCAAGACTTTGATGCGGGAAGCTGAGATTTTGATAGGTTGTCCAGAATGTCTAGTAGATTGTGTGTGCAAAAGATTCAGAGCTCTGTGACATTCAGAAGGGTCACAAATAGCCAAAAAGCAATGCTCCTTTCTCTGACCTCATATTAAAGGAGAAATGCAATTCTTTAATAGCTTCCAGGTGCTTTGGCCTATCAGGCTGAATTTTTAGCTAAAGGAGCTGGTGTACGATCAGGAAGTAGGGGAGCTGTGCATAAAGCCAATTGGTAAGTGTCAAAGGTCACAGGGGTCAAACATCAAAGTGAATCCAGCCATTCCTGCTTTTTCTCAACAAAACATACACGCTTTAAGTTATCATCATGAAATATTAATAGGTTGTATATCAGAGAGTCCTCTATCAGAATATTTTGGTCCCGTTGCTCTAGGGGCCCCAGTGGGCCCCGGGGGGCCACTTGGCTTTCCCATGCTCCCACAGAGTTGGGCCTCGGGGTGATGGATAAGGGCCTCACCATGAGTCCACAGGCCAAGTTTCAAGTGATTTGGTCGGTTTCTATGGAAACGGCGGCCTCAAGGATACAGAGGAATGCGACTGTTTGAAGCCCCGCCTCTCGAAAAGTAATGGCTCGATCAGGACCAAACACACATCTACGCGTTCGTCTTGGGCCCCCGAACCATATATTACGAAATCAGAACTGCACGACTTTTGGAAATGTGTTTTGTCTATTTCGGCTTTTCAGACTCAGAGTCTGTCAGACTTAAAGCTTGAGAGACCCTCTTAGTCAGAAAAGCCGAAATAGACAAAACACATTTCCAAAAGTCGTACAGTTCTGATTTCGTAATATATGGTTCGGGGGCCCAAGGCGAACGCGTAGATGTGTGTTTGGTCCTGATCGAGCCATTACTTTTCGAGAGGCGGGGCTTCAAACAGTCGCATTCCTCTGTATCCTTGAGGCCGCCGTTTCCATAGAAACCGACCAAATCACTTGAAACTTGGCCTGTGGACTCATGGTGAGGCCCTTATCCATCACCCCGAGGCCCAACTCTGTGGGAGCATGGGAAAGCCAAGTGGCCCCCCGGGGCCCCCTGGGGCCCCTAGAGCAACGGGACCAAAATATTCTGATAGAGGACTCTCTGATATACAACCTATTAATATTTCATGATGATAACTTAAAGCGTGTATGTTTTGTTGAGAAAAAGCAGGAATGGCTGGATTCACTTTGATGTTTGACCCCTGTGACCTTTGACACTTACCAATTGGCTTTATGCACAGCTCCCCTACTTCCTGATCGTACACCAGCTCCTTTAGCTAAAAATTCAGCCTGATAGGCCAAAGCACCTGGAAGCTATTAAAGAATTGCATTTCTCCTTTAATATGAGGTCAGAGAAAGGAGCATTGCTTTTTGGCTATTTGTGACCCTTCTGAATGTCACAGAGCTCTGAATCTTTTGCACACACAATCTACTAGACATTCTGGACAACCTATCAAAATCTCAGCTTCCCGCATCAAAGTCTTGGTGTTTCATTCAAGGAAACGGGGTCAAAAAGGTCACAAATCAGTGACCTTTGACACTTGTGAAGGTCGCACGGGTTTGAAATTGCACATGGTGGATGGCCTTAGGCCCCGGACGAAACTTTCAGCCTTATAACCCCAAGGATGTAGACGTTATTAGACAAAAGGCTTCTAAATCTAGGCTTTGAAGGCCGAGAAACGAGCCTGGACAGTCAGCTGTGACCCTTCTGGACGTCCGACAGGTCTGAAATTCTACAGAAACTTTGTCCCTAGTGCTCTGAACAAAATCAAATCAAAATCTCAGCTTCCCGCATCAAAGTCTTAGTGATTTATTCAAGGAAACAGGGTCAAAAAGGTTAAATTTAACACTAATCAGTGACCTCTGACCCTTGAATTCATAATAATGTTTTTCAGATAAAAAATAAAATGTCACTCATTGAATTAAAAATTACAATAAATATGATGTGATGTGGACCAGAAAGATGCTGGTGAAAATTATGAAAAAAAAAGAAAAAAAGAAAGAAGTCAAGCCAACTTTTATGCACTTTATTGTTGAATTTTAACAATATAGCACCCTTTTTTTATTCAATGTTGAAAACAAAAAAGATGTTAAGACCTTTTAGTTACTAAGAAAATAATATAAGCTCAATTTGTTTTATTTTTTCATTTGCTGGTAACAGCAAGCTCAACCAATCAGACACGTTGCTGATAAATATGAGGATTATGGGTAATGTAGTGCTTCTCCGTGATATGACATTGGAAACAAAGCGTGTTTTCTTAAAATAAAGTTGATATTACACAGGGCTTTTGGACTCAGCAGAAGCACATAATATTGTTACACAGTAGGGTTGGGCGGTATGACGGTATTATACCGTCTGACGGTATAAAATGTCTACCGGTAGAGATTTTGCAATACCGTTTATACCGGAGAAAGAGCAGATGTCTGCGGCATCTCTCTGAAGTCACTGTAGTTACACCGCCTCGACACACGGGGGAGCCGGCACTGCAGCAGACTGCTTGGCGTGGTTGCATCAGCAAGACGAAGAAGAAACAGCTTTACCGGTTACCGGAGGCTTACCGGAGTGATAACAATCATAGCGGAGGCGGAGAGTGAAAGCAGAAGTGGGAGCATAATATAATACATCCATGAGTGGGAGTCACGAGGAAACGGAGGCAGCCCGACCCGCCCAACAAGACGAAAAAGTGAAAAGTGAAAGTAATTCACTCCAGCCGTTTCGATCGATCAGCTGTTTACCGTTTCATGTGTCATAGTTCTGATGGTTAGACAGATGAATTAGACCTCTAACACATCCTAAAGTTTGACTTGTCAGAGTTTTTCAGAAGAGGAGTAAGTCAGGTTATAAGCAATGCTAATTTCTGTTAGCCCGTCTATGGTGTTTTACATTATACGTTAGCATTAAGCTAGCGGGCTTTTTATGCTTAGTTGTGACACTGGCTGTGTGTGTTTTAAACGTTATTTCAAACTATGTGGGTTTGATTGAACATCTTTGATGCTTAAATATATATTGCCGCTTAACATATTGCTTTACTCCTCTTTCTATGTGCCATTTTTACTGTAGGACAGGCTAGCCTAGGACACTGTTTATTATGGTCACTTCCGTCCCTCCCACCCACCGTTTTTCCGTCAGTTGTTGACATTTGAGCCCGTACTACCATAGACTGTAAAGGTTACTTACTACCTTAGGAACTCTAAAGTAACTTCTTTGATTTTCCCGGTTTGACCTGTTTGAACAGCCATAGACAGCACAGACCGTAGGCATTTTTGTAAAATGCAAATTTGTGATGTTGTGATTTCTTTTTATATAATTGCATAAAAGAGGAAAATGATCAAATGCGACAGTATGGTTATTTTAAGCACTTGAATTTACAGGGGGAAAAAAACATACTGTAGGAGCCATTTTAGCCTTTATTTTGTTGTTCTTTATGTGGCGGTTTTATTGTGGTAACCTCCGTTGACACCGGAAGTGGCGTCACGTGCTTCCGGGTCGCGGGGGTGATTTAAACCCAGGGCAATCAGTGCCAGGTGTTGCTGGTCCAAGGCACACAGTTTTTGACCGTGTTTGATGTGTCGTTTTGTGTCCTGACTGCCACTACGAACGAGGTATTTGTCATAATAAATGTTGTTTTTACTAGTGTAACCACGTTTTGGGCACTCATTGCTTTACCGCACACGCACGCGTCCGAACACCGAAGACCAGCCACCGTGCCCATCTTATTGGTACAAGAAGGGCACTACATTAGTCAAAAACTTGCCTTTTTTGTCGGACTTTGTGTGGCCATTCATGCCGAGCGGAGTGGGCTTGAGGAGCCACGCCACGCCAGCACTGTGCTCGCTGCCGTCACCGGGGCCATTGGGGCTGTTGCTACAGCGGAGCGGTCCGAACTGCTGGCACTCACCAAAGCCATAGGGGCTGCGGTGGGGCGAATGGATCGGCTGCCGAGCTGTGGGTCGCTGACGGCGCGGAGCGGTTGGTGTGGAGGAGCTGCGGAGCGGAGCTGCGGGTTACACCGGTGCGGATCGGAGCCAGAGGGGCTGCGGGTCGTCATCGGGGTGGAGCGGCTGAGCTACGCGGCGGAAACAGCTGCTGCGGCATGGAGCAGGTGGGGCTGTAGGTCGACAGCGGAGCGGCGGCGGAGGGGAGCGGTTGGAGTTGCCGGCCGGTACCGTGGCTATAGGGGCCACGGGTCATCGTCGCCGGAGCTGCCGGCCGTCACCGTGGCTATAGGGGCCGCGGGTCATCGTCGTCGGAGCTGCCTGTCATCACCGTGGCTATTGGGGCCACGGGTCATCGTCAGCGGAGCCGCCGGCCGTCACCGGAGCCATTGGGGCTGCCGGTCACCACCACACTACTGACTGAAATGTATTGACTGATTTATGGCTCCTATGTCTGTGTGTATTTGAAATTGTTCTGTCTCCTGCAGAAGCAATTTAGGGGCCGGTATGTAGGAGCCATTTTAGCCTTTATTTTGTTGTTCTTTATGTGGCGGTTTTATTGTGATAACCTCCGTTGACACCGGAAGTGGCGTCACGCACTTCCGGGTCGCGGGGGTGATTTAAACCCAGGGCAATCAGTGCCAGGTGTTGCTGGTCCAAGGCACACAGTTTTTGACCGTGTTTGATGTGTCGCTTTTGTGTCCTGACTGCCACTACGAACGAGGTATTTGTCATAATAAATGTTGTTTTTACTAGTGTAACCACGTTTTGGGCACTCATTGCTTTACCGCACACGCACGCGTCCGAACACCGAAGACCAGCCACCGTGCCCATCTTATTGGTACAAGAAGGGCACTACACATACCGTGATATATACCGTTACCGTGATATGAAATTACTCATACCGTGATATAAGATTTTGCTCATACCGCCCAACCCTATTACACAGTCTTCCTTGGATGGTTACAGCATTATGGCTAATAATCAGATCTTTCTTCAGAATATTGATTAAACAGAGCAGCTTTTTGAACGCGGAAGTGGTCTTCACCTGTAGAATCCACAACCCCCCCCCCTCCTGGTCTGACGCAGCTTCCGACAAGGACGTAATTTATTTATTTATTTATTGATTGATTATTCTGCACCAAACACCATGATCACTAAATAAATAAATAAATAAATAAATAAATAAATAACCGAAAGGACGTCCTTGCCGAAAGCTACGTCAGACACAGCAGCATCAGGTTCAATAAAGATTTAAGGAAAAGTTAAAAAAAAAAAAAAAAAGTTTTCCTCTGCTCACAGCGTCTTTCAGTGCCGCAGCCGGGTCGGCTGGATCACTTGCTCTGAGCGTCACATATCGCCGCGAAGGGAACTGCATTGGAATCAACTGAAAGCCGAGCGCGTCAAAACCTGACGAAAAACGGGCACCTAATGAGTCAGGCATGTGACGAGGAGGGACAGTGACCGTTCGTCAGGCTGTTGACGCACTGGGGGTGAGGGAGAAACGGTCCCGCCCCCCTTCGTCAAAATCCGACGATGAGGGATTTGCATTCAAGTCTATGAGTGGCCCTATTCGTCGAGAAACGACCTCGAGGGTACCCCCTCCACGTCAGTATATTGACGTAAGGGGCCTTGACCAAGCGTCAACCGTTTGACGCAAAGGGGTGAGACTGTGTTGGTCTAAACATTAGAACCTCCGCTGTAAGCACACTGAGGCCAGTTTGTCCTAGAACACTGTAGAAAGAAATAATTTAGGACAAATGCTGGAAATTTGAGGTCTGCTTTTTGAAAAAAAGTCAAATCCCTCGTGAAAACACTCCTTCAGTCATGAGAATGAACTGTTTTGGTGCTTGAAATAGGATATGAATACAGTAATAGATAAGTGTAGAAAACAAGTCTAAAATGACATTCTGTAAGACCTTTATTGTCCCCTGCACATAGCAGTGGAAATTTTTCTTAGACGTGTCCGTACGTGCGCAAAAGAAACATAAAAACACAGTTTAGCATAACATAAAAACAGGCAACTGACACAAGCAAGGTACAGAATGACACAAGTAAAAACAGAATCAAAACCTTAAAAAGAACATTAAAAGATGTCACAGTGAATTATTGATGATGTTGATGGCGGATGTGATGAATGATTTTTTCCCTAAGCATGTCCTTGCTAAAGGGTTAACCTGTAGCGACGGCCTGAGGGAAGAAGTTGGAAAGAGTTTATAGTTTAAAGGGATAGTTCACCCAAAATTGAAATTTCACTCATTATCTCCTCCCCCTCATGTGGACTAAGGGCTGGGAGAAGTTTCAGAGTCCTCCGTGGCTTCTCTGAGTTACAGGGGGTCTCGGTGTAGCAGTGCATGTCCATATAACGGTTGCAAATGGATACCAACTGTCTTCGTAACAAAAAGACACACCAAAAAACATCCAAATACCTCCATGCTGCTCGTATGTAATTTCCCTCTTGTATTGAAGCCCCAACATGAGAAATTGTTCCGAAAAAAATTAAATAAGTCTATATTTTAAGCTTGTTTTGTAGCGGAAGCTCCCAGTGTCTCAGTCACTGCTCTACCGGCGGAACAGTTTCTCATGACCTCCCCAATCTTAGGGCTTCATATTTTGATATTCATCCATATCAATTAATCATGCATAAAGTTCCATACAGTGGGAGAAAAGGAAGATGGGGAGAAGAATTGGGGATCTGGGAGGGTCGGATGGAGGCGAAAGATAAGAACGTGAGCAGATATTATATGTCTGAGACCCTTAAAATTATGATTCACTAATATAACAGCAGTGATACGGCTGTTGGCTGTTTAGGACAAATAAAAAAGAAAGGTATAAGCACAAATTGTGCAGGACTTTTTGAATGATATGGTGAGCCTCTACCAAGTTGTGATTTATGGCGGCATGGTATGAGCTGTATAGACCGAATCTCCTTGTTGTTTACATTCTACTTCTGGGTAGAAAACCAGCTGTAATTTGAATGAGAACAATAGTAACGAACGAGAGTTTAGCTATATATCATATTTTTCACGCCCTATCACCATTTAGACAAATCTGAAACGATTGAAGAAACATTACTATTTCTGTGTGTGTGTTTTGTGTTGCTATGTGTTGTATTTATTCAGTTTGGGGGAATCACAGTGTCTAGAAAGCATCAGTGGCTCAGCTGACAGGGACAGCTAACGGTAGCTAAGCTAACGGCGGTAGCTAAGCTAATGGTAGCTAAGCTAACGGCGGTAGCTAAGCTAATGGCGGTAGCTAAGCCAATGGCGGTAGCTAAGCTAACGGTAGCTAAGCTAACGGCGGTAGCTAAGCTAACAGCAGGACGTCAGCTGTTAAAACCCTCCCGTTGTGGGACACGACATGAAACTACTCCAGTTAGCTCAGTCATGTTGGAACTCAGATATCCGCTGGAGAAAATATTTTTTCATGGAGCGTTTATTGAGTCACTGAGTTATTAAAGTTAAACAGGTAGCTAACCGTTAGCCCGGCTAATCTATGATAACCATGACTAATTACAAAAATGTGCACACGTAAATAGTAATGTTTGTCCAATCATTGGTTTTATAAACTTTACAAACATCAGATTAGTCTAAACGGTGATGTAATGACGTGAAAACTATTGTTCTCATGCTGGTTTTCTACCCGGAAGTAGTTGTAAACAACAAGGAGATTCGTCCTATACGAGCAAAAAAAAAAAAAAAAAACCTTTCTGCCCCCCCTAATCCTGACCTTGGCTCTGCCCCCCTACAGGTACTGGTCTGTGGCGTCGGCGCTGAAGGACCGGACGCGGCGGCGGGTGTGCCCGGTGCGCTGGGTGATCGCCGGCCTCTGGGTGTCGGCCACGGCGGCCTCTCTGCCCACGGCCGTCTTCTCCACGGTGAAGAGCGTTGCCGGGGAGCGGCTGTGTCTGCTGGGCTTCCCCGACGGTCAGTCCTGGCTGGCGCTCTACCACCTGCAGAAGATCCTGGTGGCCTTCGTCTTCCCCATGCTCATCGTCACCGTCTGCTACCTGCTGCTGCTGCGCTTCGTGCGGCTGCGCAGCATGAACAACAACCAGGTTCGAGCTGTTCAACTTCAAGTTCAAGTTTATTTATATAGCGTAGCGCGTTTAACCGGGATCATCCCTATGTTCCCCACTTTGTATGGGACCGGGGAACATAGAACACTTTTCCCCAAAAGGACCCGGGGAACATGCAATTTTTGTACCCATACCTGGAAGTTGAGTTGTGACTTTGCAGATTTTTGCCTATTTTTGAGTGAGAAGTTGAGATGTGACTTTTAGTGAGAAGTGTAGGCTAATTGTCCCATTGGTTGGGTTTAGGCAATGAAGAAGGTTGAAATTTTTGTCCAGGGGTAAAAATTGAAAAAGGCTGAAGGGTCATCTGAGGGTTAAATGGGGAGCGTACCTATGTTCCCCGGGTCCTATGTTCCCTATAGGACCCTTTTTTGGGGAAAACGGGGAACATAGGACCCATTTTCAAAAAGAGGGTCCTATATTCCCCTCTAGGGGAACATAGGATACATATAAGACTGGATCTTGACCTATCATAAAAATCACTTTTGACATGGGTTACAAACTTTTTTTAAGGGCTGGGAGAAGTTTCAGAGTCCTCCGTGGCTTCTCTGAGTTACAGGGGGTCTCGGCGTAGCAGTGCATGTCCATATGACGGTTGCAAATGGATACCAACTGTCTTCATCTTCGTCTTCTTGTCTAGACACATAAAATCTGCCGAAGATGTTGTGCAATTCAAGTCTTTGCTCAAGACCTACTTTTTCTCGCTGGACTTCTATGTGGGTTAATATGGGAAACTCAGCTATGTAGCTATGCTGTGAAACTGTTTATTTGTGCATGCGTGTGGATCAGAGTCTGAATGTGTGTTGATATTATGTGTCTGATGTGACTTGTGCAGCACTTTGGTTCTTTTTAACAACAGAACTGTTGTGTTTGTCCAGGTGAAGCGGCGCTCCCGGGTCACGCGCTCCGTCACCATCGTGGTCCTCTCCTTCTTCGTGTGCTGGATGCCCAACCACGCCATCACCTTGTGGGGCGTGCTGGTCAAGTTCAACCTGGTCAACTGGGACAAGACCTACTACATGGTGCACACCTACGTGCACCCGGTCACCGTGTGCCTGGCGCACACCAACAGCTGCCTCAACCCCGTGCTCTACTGCCTCATGCGCCGCGAGTTCAGGAAGAAGCTGAAGGACCTGTTCTGGAGGATCTCCTCTCCGACCGGGTCCAACAGCTGCCACCTGCGGCCGTTCTCCGGCACCGTGCGGGCCGAGGGGCCGGACGACACGCAGGTCGTCATCCCGCTCAACAACCTGGAGACGGAGAACTGTCGGCTGTCGGTGCTGACGGACCAGGGCGACACCGAGGCACTGCAGAGCTGAAGCTGAAGCAAGCGGCTTTTAAAACCCCAGACTGGACCTTTTTCTGCAGGACCTCGTGGATGTTTTACCCTCTTGCTCTTTTATTAAAGAGATTAGTTCACCCAAAATTCAAATTTTGCTCATTATCTCCTCCCCCTCATGTGGACTAAGGGCTGGGAGAAGTTTCAGAGTCCTCCGTGGCTTCTCTGAGTTACAGGGGGTCTCGGCGTAGCAGTGAATTGTCCATATGACGGTTGCAAATGGATACCAACTGTCAAATTTGGACGAACCGGGAAGAGGAGCTTCCGCTACAAAACAAGTTTGAAATATAGACTTATTTAATTTTTTTCAGGACAATTTCGCATTTCGGGGCTTCAATCCAAGACGGACATTACATACGAGCAGCATGGAGGTACTTGGATGTTTTTTGGTGTGTCTTTTTGTTACGAAGACAGTTGGTATCCATTCACAACCATTATATGGACATGCACTGCTACGCCGAGACCCCCTGTAACTCCAAGAAGCCACGGAGGACTCTGAAACTTCTCCCAGCCCTTAGTCCACATGAGGGGGAGGAGATAATGAGTGAAATTTGAATTTTGGGTGAACTATCCCCTTAAAAACCAGACTGGACCTCCTGCAGAACCGGTGGATGTTTAGTTCTGGACGCTGGAGTTTTACCTTCTGCTCTTTTATTAAAGACGCTTCATGGACAAGTTTCAGCTCAGTGATCCGGAGAGCAGCTGTGCGTGTTAAAACAAAAAATATGTCATGTAAACGTGGCTCATTAAACGTGTTATTCTTTGCTTCAGATGGATTTTTTATATATTTTTGTCACATTTCAAAGGCGTGAAAAAGAAAAAAAAGGAGAAAAAAAGAAGCGTAAAATGCGCGTGGAGGCGCTGCAGAAGTGAAGCGGCTTTTAAAACCAGACTGGACCTCCTGCAGGACCTTGGTGGATGTTTAGTTCTGGACGCTGGAGTTTTACCTTCTTGCTCTTTTATTAAAGCTTCAGTAAGCGATCCGGTGGTTTTGTCTAACTTCCTGTCAGCAGATGGAGTTAGCAGTCCCCGCCCTCGTCCCTACGTCACCACATTCAGGCGCATCCCTTGGCTGCACACACAGAGAGGACTGCCCCTTTATGCCGTTTCTCCTGGGCTCAGAGCAGAGCAGAGTGACTGACAGACCCGTGTTTCAGACCAAACACTCTATAGAAGTGATTGCTGTCGGAAGATACAACTATTTAAGACTTATATTAACACAAACATTCACCTTACTTCTGCTTTAAATCCAGACTGGACCTTTCTGCAGGACCTCGGTGGAGTTTTACCCTCTTGCTCTTTTATTAAAGACGCGTGATCCGGAGAGCAGCTGTGCCAAGTGCGTGTTAAAACAAAAAAATATATGTCATATAAACGTGGCTCATTACCCTTTGCTTCTGATGGATTTTTTTTATATATTTTTGTCACATTTCAAAGGCGTGAAAGAGGGGAAAAAAAGGAGAAAAAAAGAACAGATGTGCGTAAAATTCGCATGGAGGCGCTGCAGAGGTGAAGCGGCCTTAAACCTCGGTGGATGTTTAGTTCTGGACGCTGGAGTTTTACCCTCTTGTTCTTTTAAAGACACGTCTTGAACGAGTTTCAGCTCAGTGATCCGGAGAGCAGCGGTGCCAAGTGCGTGTTAAAACAAAAAATATATATATATGTCATGTAAACGTGGCTCATTAAACGTGTTACGCTTTGCTTCAGATGGATTTTTTATATATTTTTGTCACATTTCAAAGGCTTGAAAAAGAGAAAAACATAACAGATGTGCGTAAAATGCGCATGGAGGCGCTGCAGAAGTGAAGCGGCCTTAAATCCAGACTGGACCTCCTGCAGAACCGGTGGATGTTTAGTTCTGGACCCTGCAGTTTTACCCTCTTGCTCTTTTATTAAAGACGCGTGATCCAGAGAGCAGCTGTGCCAAGACTGTGCCAAGTGCGTGTTAAAACAAAAAAATGTATATGTCATCTAAACGTGGCCCATTAAACGTGTTACTCTTTGCTTCAGATGGATTTTTCATATATTTTTGTCACATTTCAAAGGCCTGAAAAAGAAAAAAAGGAGAAAAACATAACAGATGTACGTAAAATGCGCATTGAGTCGCTGCGTAAAAGCGTCCAGCTGCTTCACAGAACCGCAGATCCCACGTGACACTCATGTTGGTGTTTTCTGTTTTGTGGTTTTGGGAAAACCAGATTAATTCCCGTGGTTTTCCCGAGTGCAGGCTCAGTGTCTCATCACCGCTGCTTCTCTACAGTGCTGCTGCTCTCTGTGCCGGAGGATCATCTGTCTGTGGAGTTTTATTGCCGTCTGTTGTTGCTGCTGTGTAACATGTACAAGCTTGAACAAGTGAATGTATAAAAAAAAAGAGACAAAACAACTGCCCATGCAACCTTAAAAAAAATAATGTTTGGAGAATAAAATCTTTCATTTGTGTTGACATGAGCTGCTGTTTGAAGGTTTTTGTTTTGGGGTCCAGTCCGGCTGGTCTAGGATCAGATCAGATTTACTGACGTTGAGTGTTTACATGCCACTGGCCTTGGGCTGCATCACTCCCACTCTGCTGCAGAGATAATCCTAAAAAGGAGTTTTATTTGAAGAGATGAAGGTAAATGTTTATTTTGAAAAGTTTAGGTCACATATTTGTGCCGGAGGGGTCGAGCACTTACAAGACTATTTCTGTAAATGTTCACGATGTTTAATTTAAAGGTCAGACTCTGTTTTGAGAGGTCGAGTTTAAAATTACTGCATTTTCCAAAACATTTTGGTTTAACTGGACCTGTGGCTCCGAGCGACGGCACGATAAACTATCAACCATTTAACATTTAATTACAGTTCTAGAAAGAAAATAGGTAGAAATATTAGGAACGTTTTCTAAATGAATAGTTTGAATAAATAGAAATTGATAATGCCTTTTCCTGTATTCATTGAATTTTATCAAATCAGTAAAAGGAAAGGAAAAAAAAGTCATAACTTGAAACCAAAATCAACCTCTGGAAATGTTCAAAATTTAAAGATTGAATAAAATATCAAGCAACGAATCCTGAAACTGAAGGAAAATCCAGTAAAAAATGAATTGATATGTGAAAATAATCCTTCAATGTGTTGACTTGGTTGAATGGCCAACCAATCAGGGTCAAGTATTTGCACCTAATGATCTTTGATTTTCAAAATATTACAAATTATATGTATTTGGTTCATTCTGGGAATGTTTTACTTCGATAAAATGAATTAGGACTGAGTGTTTTTTTGTGATTCAATAAAAATAGAGCAGATTTCCCAATGAAACAGTCAGAGAAACCAAACCCTGCAAGTTTAATACAAACATCTACCTTTATTTTGAAGGAGCTTTAATACAAACATATACCTTTATTTTGAAGAACCTTTAATACAAACATCTACCTTTATTTTGAAGGAGCATTAATACAAACATCTACCTTTATTTTGAAGGAGCTTTAATACAAACATCTACCTTTTATTTTGGAGGAGCTTTAATACAAACATCTACCTTTATTTTGAAGGAGCTTTAATACAAACATCTACCTTTATTTTGAAGGAGCTTTAATACAAACATCTACCTTTTATTTTGGAGGAGCTTTAATACAAACATCTACCTTTATTTTGAAGGAGCTTTAATACAAACATCTACCTTTATTTTGAAGGAGCTTTAATACAAACATCTACCTTTATTTTGAAGGAGCTTTAATACAAACATCTACCTTTTATTTTGGAGGAGCTTTAATACAAACATCTACCTTTATTTTGAAGGAGCTTTAATACCTTTTCTAATCAATGTGTTAATAACTCTCTTTGGATGTCTTTTAAAATGACACAACACTGTCTAATCTGAGTTTTAATGTGTCTAAAAACCAAACCAGCGAATGATGATGATTATGATTATAATGATAATGATAATGAGCCCATTTAGAACAAACAAACTGCAGCTCCTTTCAGCCTTAATATCATTTTATTCTCGTGTTATGTAAAAAACCTCATTTGCACCACAGCGGTCATTATTCCGTTTGTTGTTGTCCTGACTGAGGAAAGTCTAATTTGCTCAGATATATAAGCAGCACTCTGTTGTAATGGTGGAAATGTGCAGTAACAGGCTGCAGTGGCCCATTTCCCCTGAAACCATTTTCTTCCATTTTCTGTCATCAAGATTTTTCTCTCCGTTAACAACAAAAGGAGAAAGAAAACACAATTTGTAGAAATCTCCTCAGAGTTCATGGTGATCTGTTCCTGGCTGCAGGAAATGAAGATGAAATAACTCCATTGACTCTTTGACCCAAGGTCTTTCTGGTGCAGTTTCAGCTTAAAGGGATACGCCAACATTTATTTTTTTTTCGTCTCTTGCCTCACTCCTGAGTCCGTGACCAGCAGATAGACACCATCCTTTCCACTGTGCGTGCAGTAACAAGGGAGATAGAGCCGTATCGCCGTAATTAGCTTAGCTCAAACACTGGAAGTGTATGGGTAGTGTTAGCCTGCCTCCACCTAAAGTCGCTAATTAGCTTAGCTCAAACACTGGAAGTGTATGGGTAGTGTTAGCCTGCCTCCACCTAAAGTCATCAGAGAAACTCTTCAGCAACTCTAAAGGGAAACCGGCGGGCCGATCTTCGTCTCAGAGCTGACAAAACTCTCCGGTAAGGCATCTTGAGCGGTCAAATGCCGCTAACGGGACGAGATCGGTCAAAACGGAGGGTTCAAGCTAAGACGGTTTATTTTGGTTCAAGCTAGCTACATCGAGGGTAGCTTAGCTTCCTATTTCAAAGTAAAAGCACAAATTCTATCGTCATGGTTTTCTGTATGTAAAGGGCAACAGGTGTTTTATTTTGTGAAAGTAACCGGAAGTGCGTTGGTCACAACGGCTAGCTTGAGTAGCGCCAAATTCGTTCCAACAAAATTGTAAACAGCTGGTATTTAGACAAATTAACGACACACTGCTGATCTAAACGGCTACTTTCTCACCTAAACATGTTTGAAATGTGGATAAAGTGATATATTTACAGAGTTTAGAGCTAAAATGAAATCAGCTTCTGACTGCTGATTTCAGCTCGCGTAGGAGGCAGGCTAACACTACCTATACACTTCCAGTGTTTGAGCTAAGCTAATTAGCGACTTTAGGTGGGGGCAGGCTAACACTACCCATACACTTCCAGTGTTGAGCTAAGCTAATTAGCGACTTTAGGTGGAGGCAGGCTAACACTACCTATACACTTCCAGCGTTTGAGCTAAGCTAATTAGCGACTTTAGGTGGAGGCAGGCTAACACCACCTATACACTTCCAGTGTTTGAGCTAAGCTAATTGACCCTTCGCCAACTCCTCCCACCAACGGCTATTGTCCAATCCTACGTTAGCAACCGTAACTATAGGCCTGGCAAGCTTTCCGCAGTGAGTCATTACGTTTGCTTTTGTGGACACATTTTGAGACTAGGATGAAAAACATTTGTTTGTAGAGAAGGATGTTGTTGTTGCTGTTGCTGCTGCTACTACGGCGGTGGCGGCGGCGGCAGCAGCAATATAGCCCTAGAACACTAACGTCGGGTGATTTTCACCCATGAAATTATTGTTTCATAATTTTCATTATGTTGCTGTTGTCTGAGTTTCATGGGTCCCTGGGTAGCTTCATACTGCTCACTGACGTCACTGAAGGTAGGAGGCATGTCGCCCTGCTCCCATAGTTTTTTCAGCAGGCACATGTTCGGGTGGATTTCACCCCACGTTAGTGTTTATGTATCTAAATCTGGTCACCATTTCTGGTGATGCTGAAAATTTTTCTTTTTTCTTTTTACTCCACCAAATAAGGCTCAAATGTCCCACAAATGGGTGGTCTGAAGGACAAAGTCCCAGCTCCATTAGTTTTTTTTTTTAAGAAGTTTTTGTCAAAAAAACAAAAAAAAAAACAAATTTTGGACATTTTTTCATAGGGTCACCATGATACCTTTTTTTCATTTTGTGAAACATTGTATAGTGGAAAATTAAGGAAGTGTACTTCAATTTGCCATGTATTGTTGTATTTTAATATACTTTGGTGAGAAATATTTTTTTATGGGTAGCCTATATTATATCGGGTAAAAAATACCCGGCGTTAGTGATAATGTTACTTTTTGTAACGTTAGTGTTCTAGGGATAGAGATGTTCAGATACGAGCAGACTTTTTTTTCGACTTGAGCAAGTGTAAATATGGGGATAACCATATGTTCACCTCCGAAATGACAGCTGTACTTTTACCGCGTTTACCTGGGCTTTTAGGCGAGGGATCCTCCAGGCAGGGACTGCTTTCACTGACTGATACAGCGGTGGGAGAAAAAAAACAGCAACGAAAGCTGTATGTGGTTCACAATCGCCCAAAAACTTTTAGTTTGACAACGTTTCATGACCAGTGAGATGACCTAAGTCTTGGTGGGTTGATAGACGGTAAAATGACCAGCCCTTACTGCTGCTCTGTACATTGTCCAGTCGTGTCGTTGAACAGATGTTTTATCCTCCTGCGCGAGTCACGTCACTGAAAACTCTGAATGATCTTTGTGACTTCTTCTCTCTATTATCTCAGAACAGTTTATCCAGAAATTTGCTGATATTTCCTTTGAAATCGATACCAAATACTGCCAGGAGCATGGCTGGGAGTGAAAGCTTGCCCGCCGTAGCAACAGTAACCAAGGGGGCGGGGCTTACGCGAAGGGTCAATTACGGGCGATACGGCTCTATCTCCCTTGTTACTGCACGCACAGTCGAAAGGATGGTGTCTATCTGCTGGTCATGGACTCGGGAGTGAGGCAAGACACGAAAAATTTTTTTTGGTGTATCCCTTTAAGTATTTTCTTGAATTCTTGAAGTCGTTCTGTAAGACATTTCTTAAGAAAACTAAGTAAGTTGAGACCACAATGAGTTGCAAATTAATTAATAATTACTAAAAACATTATAAATGATAAGAAAATTACATAACCCTTTAATTTACAGGCCGTTAAATACGTGATAATGTCTAGAAATAGCCAAGAAATAACGGCCAATTTCAAAGTAGGCTAATGTAATGTTTTTCATAAAGGCCAAAAATTACACATTACATTACACATTGCAAAGGCCAGAATGTTTCTCCAACAAGCCCGTTGCAATTGACCCTTTGTTGGCCTTCTGATTGGTCTGCTGTTCCACCAATCAGAGCGCTTCTCCCCATACGTGTTGCGCAACATTCTAAGGTTGGACAACTCTGGCATGAAACCCTATGAAACGAGATAGGTAGACAGCAAGTTTTTCGGCAAAAACTACTTTATAATTTTTCAATATGGTTAAAATGTGCCTGGGGTTCCTGCAATAGAGACTCACAATATCTGGAACGTATTTCTGGAGTCATTTTTATCCCATTCCCCAAACCCAAGACATCAATAAACCCTATGTGGCTACTGTATACATATTACTTTAACCTTCTGTTATGTATTTAGTTAATCTTAATAATAGGGTTTGGGGGTGGTCCACTAGGGGGAGCTCTAGGCATAGGTCAGGGGTTAATTGCATAGGTTTGTTTGTTGTTGTTGTGCAGTCCTCATGAGAAGTGAGCCGTTTTCCCTGGCTGTACTGAAGTGCTATTGAAGCTCATTCATTCTCCAGTCCACTCTCTGGTCGTGTTCATAAACAGAGAAGATCTAATACCTTCAAAATTATCTAGCAAACGTAACATTACCGCTGCTAATGTCTTTTTAACTTTGTGAAGTTTTACGAGGAGAAACGGGAGATCGGCGGAGATTAAGCGTTAGCTTGTAGCTAACGTTAGCTAGCGTCGTTAGCTACTAGCTAGTGAGTGACCAAAACAATGATTTTTCCCCATTTTTCGGAAAAGTCAGGTAATGCCCGTTCAATCGCTATTGAGCCACGTCTGTCCTCTATCATGGACACTATTTTTCTGATGTATTAGTTAATTAAAATTTTCTTTACAAGCAATTTAAATCTGCCTAATTTTCAATGGTTTCCAATGGGAGTTAACCCTTCCGTGACCATTGTTTGTCCAACCTAGCAACAGTAACCGTGGGGGGCGGGGCCTTGACAAAGGGTCAATTGACCGATATTTCTGGGCTATTTCTAATCAAACAATCGTTATTTCTTGTCCATATTTCTCAACATTACTATGAAATTGACCGTCATTTCTAGACATTATGACACAATTAATTGTTATTTTTTGGCTATTTCTTGACATTATCAGATAATTAACGGCCTGTAAATTAAAGGGCAGTGTTTGAGCTATAAGCTAATTATGGGAGATACGGCTCTATCTCCCTTGTTACTGCACACACAGTGGAAAGGATGGTGTCTATCTGCTGGTCATGGACTCGGGAGTGAGGCAAGACACGGAAAAAAAAATGTTGGCGTTTCACTTTAATCAGAAGAGCCAAAAGCAGAGCAGCAGGAAAAAGATGTATAATGAATGAGGCTTGTCTGTATAATGCCATGTTGCACACACAAAGAGGGAGCGACCACAGAGCAGAGCAGGACGTAGTGGACGTTATGTAAAGCTGATGATGATAAACACGGAGCTGGACTTTGGTCCTTTGAGGCGGCTCCGTCAATCTTTCATCACATAAAAAGCCGCGAAGGAAGGAGACACAAGGAAACTAGTGGTGTGTGATAATACAGCCGGTTTAATGAGGTTTCAGCTTCTCTGTAAATGTGTTGAACTGCAAAGAGGTCACCGCCGTCCTTGGCCATGTTTACTTCTGTCCTGACTGAGTAGCACATTTACACCCAAACCCTTCAGAAACCTCTCAGGCAGAGCCGAGCTGCAGGTGTGAAGATTCCCAGTGACCCATGAATGCACCGCCATGCAGCTACACCAGAGAAGGAGAGTAGGCCGTGGTCATTTAATTGGTCTCAAAAGTCAAACACATAAAAACCGTGCTGCACTTCGGCCTCTGAAAGCATCGCCGTCTGGAGTGAGGCTGTTTTGATATGTATATTATCTCTTTTGTAGAAGGATTTCTTGAAAAAAGGAGGTAGACTACATAAGTTTGCATTATTTTTTTGTTTTTAAACTGTTTTTATTTCCTTTTTTCCAGTAATAAAACAACTTGACTAAAGGGGATAGTTCAACATGTTGTCAAATTGGCCCATTGCCATAATCCCTATAGTCATAGCAGTAGGTTCGTTACCTTTAATTGTCGGTGCAAGCTGTTTTTAGAACGGCGGAGCAGAGCCGTGAGCTGCTCAGAGCTACGCTACGGAGGCTCATTATGGGATTTCTTGGTTTCTCTCATCAAACTCATCAAATACACAATCCAACAACTCCACAACGCTCTGGTGGACAAGTTGTGAGCTGCACATTCACCACGCTATGAGATAATAACACAACGTTACCACACAGAGTTGTTGTAGAGGGAAATTCATGTAAAACCGCTGATGCACGTTGCCTTCAGGGACAGTTTTTCATCAAGCAGTCTCTGTATTTCCCTCTACAACAACTCTGTGTGGTAACGTTGTGTTATTATCTCATAGCGTGGTGAATGTGCAGCTCACAACTTGTCCACCAGAGCGTTGTGGAGTTGTTGGATTGTGTATTTGATGAGTTTGATGAGGGAAACCAAGAAATCCCATTAGCCTCCTCTGAGCAGCTTGCCACTCTGCTCCGCCGTTCTAAAAACAACTTGCACCGACAATTAAAGGTAACGAACCTACTGCTATGACTATAGGGATTATGGGAATGGGCCAATTTGCAAAAATGTTTAACTATCCCTTTAAGGGAGCAATGTGAAGAAAGGGACTGGGACTTTTGACTTGGGATCTACAGTATATACTGTCATTTAAGGGGTTAGAAGTCTGAAACTAATTGAATATTTGGTATGTATCATCAGAGGAGAAGTAGAATAGAAGATGTATGCAAAATAATATCAACGTGTAGTATTTTTATGATGTTTTTTTCCGTGGATACTTTTGTCTTCATCAGGTAAGAATGAGGATCGGGCTCAAGGGTTCAAGTGTTTGTTCTGTAAGAGTGTCACAGTGTTTAGAGGAAGATGGAGCAGCGTTGAGGAGGAACGATGAAGGACTGACGGCTGTAATGGAAAATGACCTAAACAGAGTCAAGTCGAGCTGGGAAGAAGAGAAGAGAAGAATCACAACTACTTCACTTCACTCAGCTCAACACTGCAAAAACTCAAAATCTTACCAAGAATATCTGTCTTATTTCTAGTCAAAACAAATCTCATTCTACCTAAAATAAGACTCATCACATAAAAAGCAGCTTATTTTTAGACACTTTTTACTTCTTTCAAGCAGATTTTCACTTGAAATAAGTAGAAAAATCTGATAGTGGAGCAAGTTTTTCTTTCTTATTACAAACACAACAATCTTGCTTTCACTGGCAGATTTTTCTACTTATTTCAAGTGAAAATTAGTTTGAAACAAGTGAAAATGATCTAAAAACAAGTTGATTTTTAGGTGGTGAGTCTTATTTTAAGAGAAAAGAGATTAGTTTTGACTAGAAATGAGACATTTTGACAAGAAATAAGACAAATATTCTTGGAAAGATTTAGAGTTTTTGCAGTGTAACGTGGCGTTAACATCATTATGTGACTGAGCAGAGTATTAGAGAGAAGCTGGTGACAGGACTCGTATACTGAGGCTGCTGTGAACAAGGACATAATTCACTTTATTCTTCTCTATACAGACTATACTGTGTTTCTATCACATCACAGCTTCAGTCAGAGAGAAACAGCAGCAGCAGCAGAGGAAACTACTTCTACTAACTAAACTACATAAACCTACTTCCATCAGTCACATGAAAAACCTCCACCACCTGCAGCTGCTCACCAAATATTTACTCTGTGTCAAAACCTCCATGATAACCTGCAGTGTGAGATAGTGTTAAACTAGAATAATGAACACGTTTAGTTTCTTTAGGTTATTTAGTTTAGGACAGTGTGCCGTGACATTTAAAATGGCTGCACCAGAACGCTAATGTCCATCTGTAGTCCTTTATATAAAAACAGACTTCATAAATACTGTAGATTGTAAGTAAAAGGTAAGATACACAATACAGGGTTCATTAATAGCAATCATAAGACTAAGGGCTGTTTTTACTCTAAAAGAAAGAAAACAAAACAAAACAAAAACTGAAGGTATTGAACGGTGCATAATGCATTACATCTAACAACGCATTACACTTGGTTCAGAGTAGAGTAAAATTTTTCTGTTTTTTGGGGTAATTTTACCCTCCTTCTCTCCATTCTTCTTTTTCTTTCCCTTGCTCCTTTTCTCTCTCTCTTTCCATCCTCCACACATCTCTCTCTCCCTCTCGCCGTTCTTCTTTTTCTCCCCCTTCCTCCCTCCCTCTTCCTCCTCTCCTTTCCCTTATTTCTCTTTCTCTCCCTCTCCCTTTCTTCGTCTCACCCCTCCATCCCTCTCTCTCTCACTCCACCCCTCCTTTCCCTCCCCCCCTCCATGCCCCAGGGCAGCAGCTCTCTCTCTCGTCTCTCACACACAGATAACGAGTCGTTTGTTTCCGTGGTGAAGAACGTGTGTGTGATAATTTAAACGACACTAATTATCTGAAGATTTTCTCGTTTCTGTGACGTTAGAAACTGAAACTGATGATTCACTCCTTATCAGTGTGTGTGTGTTCAGTGTGTGTGTGTGTGTGTGTGTGTGTGTGTGTGTGTAGCTGCAGGGCTCCTCTCAGTAATTGCTATGTGAGTATCAGTGTCATTAGAGTCAGTTTGTTGCTGTAACACACTAACACACTCTCTGACAGAGCGACCGACGCCCCGCGGTGTCGATACCGGGGGTCACGACCTCCACACACACACACACACACACACACTCCCGATGAGCCGTCTAACAAGGTTCAACCGAGCGGGAAAAGTCGATTAGCGCCCAGAGTGATGATGGGATGTGAAGCAGCAGGCAGAGCTGGATCCTGTCTACAGAAAGAGGTTAAAAACTCAAAATCTTTCAGAGAATATTTGTCCTTTTTCTTGTCAAAATGTCTAATTTCTGGTCAAAACTAAACTCTTTCCACTTAAAATAAGACTCGTCATCTAATTTTCACTTGTTTCAAACTAATTTTCACTTGAAATAAGTAGAAAAATCTGCCAGTAAAAGCAAGTTTTTTGTGTTTGTAATAAGAAAGAAAAACTTGCTCCACTATCAGATTTTTCTACTTATTTCAAGTGAAAATCTGCTTGAAAGAAGTAAAAAGTGTCTAAAAACAAGCTGCTTTTAATGTGATGAGTCTTATTTGAAGTAGAATGAGATTTGTTTTGACTAGAAATGAGACAAATATTCTTGGTAAGATGTTGAGTTTTTGCAGTGTAGTTTATTTCGGTCCATTCAACAGAACATAATACTGTATATACGCACATACAATTAGGATTAATCTTGTCAGGTACATCATTACCTAACATCTGGATTTTCCTGATGTTTCCACAGCGACCTGTTCAGAGAGGAAGTCGGTCAGAGGACTGGACTTCCTGGACGAGGCCTTTCTGTTTGGTGGACACGCTGCAAAAAAAAGTCACTGCCGAGTGCGTTTTTCCCGCCAACAGCACTGAGCGCTGTGAACGCTGAACTCCATAGGTTCTGTATGGAAAGTAGACGCTGAGTTTTAATATCTTTTAAAGTTAGTGTTCGTTTGTGTCTTCTAGAATAGTTAGTATAGTTAGCATCTTTTCTTTGTCAGATGTTTTAGAACAGTTAGTTATTCGTGTATGTTGGTCAGGTGGTAACTGGTGGTGGCTAACATTAGCTGTGTCCCGATTCAGCGGCTGCAGCCTTCGGAGGCAACATTTGAAGGCCAGTTACGTCACAGCGTCGCGACAAGGCCTGTCCCAGTTCGAAGGCTCCAACAAATCTGCATATTTTAAAGAGAAACTACTGACCTTACTCTCGTTTTTATGCAGCATATCAGACAACATACTAGTGTACTCGTCATTGCCAAAATGTCACATCATTTCTCACAATATAAATAGGTCAAATAAATATTTTTGTCCCGTGCGTAATTGTCAAGATCCGCATTTCGATTAAACTCGCCTTTCTTCTTTTGTACGAGTTGTTGGATGACTGCATTTTCATTTCATTTACTTATTTCCCTGTCCTAAGTCATGTTTATGGAGACACAGTTGAACATATTGTTATTTTACCCTCGGCATTTTCCCCTCACTTTGCTGAATATCTGTTGATTCATGTCATAAACACGTTTTGTTCATTAAAAATATGTGGTGTTTATTAAAAATACATGTTGTTCATTCAAATCGGTTGTTGTTCATTGCAAAACAGTTAGTACCCAGGGGGCAAAGCAAAAAAACGGACACAGAGCGTTGTAAAAGGTTTGACACCAGAAATGATCTGTAGGAACTTGAAGGATTAAAACCTGGGTGGACAACCCGGTCAACTAGCTGCTGGAAAGCTACAGGGGCCAAAACCCCTTTCTGGGGTCATTCTGCTGGTGAAATGATGTAAATGCAAATATTTAGGTACTACAATGGCATAAATAGTCATACAACTATAACATTTGGCAGAGAGTATCTTGACACATAGGGGGAGGCAGGAAAAAAAGATTCTGGGGTTTGCTGCAACTCAATTTTAAGATATCACCCTCAACATCCCAAAAAAGACAAAGAAAAGTACTGTTCGCCTGACAAATTCTCATGAAAATTATTATTTTTCAGCACTTTATGGAGAATATCTATGCCTAACATGTATATAGAAAATGTCCTTAATTCATAAGCTTCCATTTGAGTCCAAGATAGCCTTTCTATCTCCAAAGCCCCACTTGCTGTGGCCAACGGTCTTCTCTATCTATCTGTTCACTTTGGGGAGACCAGAAATAGAATGGTTTCTGATCATACCAGTTAACATGGAGTTTTTCACAATAGGTGTTGCATTGTTTGGAGACAGCCTGTAGCTTTCCAGTAGCTAGTAGAAAGGCTATCTTGGACTCATATGGAAGCTTATGAATTAAGGAAGTTTTCTATATACATGTTAGGCATAGATATTCTCCATAAAGTGCTGAAAAATAATAATTTTCATGAGAATTTGTCAGGCGAACAGTACTTTTTTTGGTCTTTTTTGGGATGTTGAGGGTGATATCTTAAAACTGAGTTGCAGCAAACCCCAGAATCTTGTTTTCATGCCTTCCCCTATGTGTCAAGATACTCTCTGCCAAATTTTATAGTTGTATGACTATTTATGCCATTGTAGTACCTAAATATTTGCATTTACATCATTTCACCAGCAAAATGACCCCAGAAAGGGGTTTTGGCCCCTGTAGCTTTCCAGCAGCTAGTTGACCGGGTTGTCCACCCAGGTTTTAATCCTTCAAGTTCCTACAGTAGATATAATTTCTGCTGTCAAACCTTTTACAACGCTCCGTGTCTGTTTTTCAAAAAACTGGGATTTTGCCCCCTGGGTATAGGGTATTAATTCGGTGATTTATATACAGATATTGATCGCGCAATGTGACCACAATCACTACGCACGGTGGCGTGAGGGACATTTGAAACAGCTGCAGCGACTACTGACACTTCAACCTGTTTTGCCTCTAAACTTCAAAACTATGACATTGCATAGTTTAGGACCTGTTTATGTACGAATTCATCTGTTGTTAGGTCATATTATTATAGCATGAAACACACAATACAACTTTTGATCACAAAAAAACTACACAACTAACAATACTACTTTGTGTTTTTAGTTTTCTCACCTGCAGACTACCTGCAGAACTGCACCCTGGGAGTTGCAGCTAACCTCTCCTGGTGTTTACACAGCCTGTACCTTGTGTTTCTGGTATTGACTCAGTGGACTGGAGGGATGGATGTGTGACGCTGATTAACACATGACAGCGGACAGTTGGACTGAAGACAGAGCAGATGTTCTGGACCCGGGGAGACGCTGGGTTGTTAGCGTTAGCAGCTGCGTCACGTCCTCTGGACTTTCCCATAATATTCACCTACATAGAAACCTGTAAACAGACAGAGAACCAGGAGATAAACCAGGGATGACGACGCCACGTTCACTCATATCACAGCTTTAACCTACAGTTTATCTGAAAAGCTAAAACTTGGGTAACACTTTACTTGACGCCTATCTCTATAACGCATTATAACTATACTTATAATGAGTTATAATGCAGTTATAGCACTGTATAACTATAGTTATAAACACTCATAAATGATCATAATGCTTTATAACAATAATCATAACACACTATAAAGTATTTTATCATGACTTATAAGGTCAGGTGTTATAATAGAGTTTTAATTGTTAGTAACTGGCTGACAATGCCCACATCGATAATACATTATAAATATAGTTATAATGTGTTATAATTGTCTTATAAACGTGTATAACTATCATTATAAACACTCATAAATTACTATAAGGCTTTATAACAATTAGCATAACACATCATAGAACATTATAACTCTATTATAATACTAAGACCTTATAAGCCATTATAAAATGTTCTATAATGTGTTGTGCTTATTGTTATAAAGCCTTATGATAATTTATAAGTGTTAATAATGATAGTTATACATGTTTATAAGCCAATTATAACACATTATAACTATATTAATAATGCACTATCGATGTGGGCATTGTCAGCCAGTTACTAAAGATTACATATAACATAACACATCATAGAACATTATAACTCTATTATAATACCTGACCTTATAAGTCATGATAAAATGCTTTATAGTGTGTTATGCTTATTGTTATAAAGCATTATGATCAGTTATGAGTGTTTATAACTATAGTTATACAGTTTTATAACTGCATTATAACTCATTATAAGTATGGTTATAATGTTATAGAGATAGGCGTCAAATAAAGTCTTACTAAAACTTGAATTCCTGTTGTGTGAATCAGCTCATTCACTGAATCGATAACACCATAAACTATCTTTACACATTAAACACTGTTTGCAGATCTCAGTCAAGCAGTGAAACATGGACACAAATAAAACACACACACTGTCATCTGTTCAACACAACAACTCAAAACTGATCAAACAGTTTGGTCCTCCGAGCTCATAGCAACAATGGAGACACACTGTACTGTTTTATTAGTGAACGTTTCTTACTTTCTTACTTTCACAACATTACATTACAGATATTTTGTACATTTACTTTGTGTAGAATTGCCAGACTGCCGTACGGGGGTGAGAGTACCATCAGTTCACACCCCAGCAGGACAACATTATAGTTTGATGGTGATTCATTGTGTACCGTCTTTTCATTTTTCTACCTTTTACAGAGAATTATGGGCTGTAGACTTTCATTTGTATTAGACTAATCAATTCAGGATTGATTTTTTTTCCCACAGTACCTATTACATAGTCTATGTTTGATGAATGCAGAGGAAAAGGTAAATCCACTGAGTTGTGAAATGAAATAAAATGAAATAAAATCTTTCTTTACTTTTGGAGATGCAAAATGCATGTGTTATATTGTAATGTGATCATCAAACATTTGCTACATGCCCTGAACACTGTGTTGTCCATTTTATGGTGTAGTGTGTAATGACTGCTCAGTAGGGTTTCTATTTTTGTTGGATTAGTGCAAGATCTGACAATGTTGATCGGTTTTGAGCACAGCTGGTGAAACTATTTTGAGGGGATGAGGGGAGGTTTTGTGAAAGTAGTTTGAGAGTTTTGAGTTTAAAGTGAGGTTGTATGATCTACAAATAGCCCCTAAGTACTTTAATTGCAGTAGAAGACTCTCTGCACTCCTCCCGTTAGCAACACCAGCCCATAATAGCCCTGCCCAGAGATTTACAACATACAGTGTTGTGAACAGACCCAAAGAAACGACCTAAAAGAGGTTTTACCTGAAAAAAAATACACAGTTACACACAGTTTTTATTTGGACCTAACCAACTCACGTATCCCTCCGCCCAGGGTTAGCGCCCGCCGATCAGCAGTTGGTTAGGTCCAAATAAAAACTGTGTTTTTCCTGCACTTTGAAGGGCTGGAAAAAATTATATTATAGTGAACAATGGAACTGTGTATTTTTTTTCAGGTAAAACCTCTTTTAGGCCGTGAAAATAGGCCGTTTCTTTGGGTCTGTTCACAACACTATGTTGTAAATCTCTGGGCAGGGCTATTATGGGCTGGCGTTGCTAACGGGAGGAGTGCAGAGAGTCTTCTACTGCAATTAAAGTACTTAGGGGCTATTTGGAGATCATACAACCACACTTTTAGAAAATGCTACTATCCCTTTAAAATTCTGACAGTTGTGAAAAACTGTAATGTTTCTGAAGCTGAGACCACACAGTTTGTTTCTACAACACCTGCAGCATCTGTAGCAGCCTGTTTCCAGCTGGTTGGGTCTCTGGTATCTGCAGCAGGAACCTGTTGTTGAGTATAAACTGAGTTGTGATATCTGCTGCTGCTCGGAGCTGCAGGTCCACGACATTAATGAAGTCTGTCACTCAGACTCTCGCTGCCTCCTCAGCCGGAGAAAAGCTGCTCCGGCTCTCGGCTTAAAACTTTACTCACTAAATGTTCAAGTTTGGAACAAACAAAGACTTTTATTCTGGCGACACAGCGGCAGAGCAGAGTTTACACTTTTAAAGGGACAACGAGGAGTTTTGTTAAAGCAAAGTGTTTCCACACTACATTTATGAGCCTCCGCACCGTGAAATTATTTGACCGGCGCAAGACAGACTCATGTTTTCATTCATCAAGAATTAAAGTCAGAGGTTGGAAGACGATCACATACCGTCGTAGTTCCCACCATAAACGGAGATTCATACGGCGGCGTTATTCTCATGACTCGCCACGAAACCGAAAGTAAAGAAACGCTGGTCGGCTCGCCCAGCATTTCCACCACCACTAATAATAACAAAATAACCATAGAGACAAAACCATAGATTTATCTAAAATGGACCATTAACAAGACTGGTAACGGAGATTCATCCACATTAATATCAGACTTTTTTATAACCAGATAGAAACTCCTCGTTGTCCCTTAAAGTTGATTTAGATTATTTCATCAATTCATTATTTATTTATTTAAATCAAGATCATAATATAGATTCCAACCAGAGTGGCGGCCATATTGTTTTCAGCCCATCCGTCCATCCATCTGTCCATCCATCCATCCAGCCATCATCCATCCATCCATCCATCCGTCCATCCCTCTGTCCAGCCATCTGTCTATCCATTCATACATCCATCCATCTGTCCATTCAGAATTTCTCACTGCTGTTTCTTTTATTTTATACAACTCTGGAGTAGTTACAGTCTGAGCAGAGGAGGAGGAGGAAGAGGAGGAGAGGAGGAGGAGGAGGAGGAGAGGAGGAGGAGGAGGAGAGGAGGAGAAGGAGGAGGAGACTGTAGTTTGTATTTTTCCAGTGATTTGTGAGACTTGCTGAGTAAATGGTTTTTACACCTCAGTGGAGAGAGTGTGAGGACAAACACGGCGTCGCAGAGTGTGACTCTGAGACTGTCGGCTGGCTTCACCCAGTCACAGTCCTCCTCCTCCTCCTCCTCTTCCTCCTCCTCCTCCTCCTCCTCTCCTCCTTCTCCTCCCCTCCTCCTCCTCCTCCTTCTCCTCCTCCTCCTCCTCCTCAGCACAGTGTCATTCACTGTGAATGATGATGATGATGGAGGCAGCAGAGAGGGGTTTCATCATCTCAGAAACAGGATGAAACCGGCTGCACAGAGTCAAACTGTGTTCTCTGAGAGGAGAGACGTTGTTCTGAGCTTCCTGCACCCAGGTGGTCAAAAGGAATCTTAAAAAAATGAAATAAAAAAATAAAAATTGGATGGATTCTGAGATCGGACAAGATCAGAGCCAAATCTTGGTTTTAATCTGGATCAGAGCTTCAGTTTGTGTCGTTCAAACCTCTTTAGTCGGATCTTTAACTTTGATCCAAACAACTCAGGATTATTTGGAGGATTCAAGAACAAAATGTGATTTAAATTAAATTCAAACTGGTCAAATAAACATTTATAATGTAGTATATATACATTTAACTATATGAAGAGTTCATTTGCAAAAGCAGATAACTCTGTTTAAAAAAAAAAAATTCAAAACAATTTTTAATGATCATTTACACCAGGTGATATCAGTCAAACCAAAGTTGAGTGGCTTTGACCAAGGAGATGAGACGTAACAAAACAGACATATCTCAAAAAAATGAAAAAAAATAAAGCTTTATTGAAAACAACACTATGCAAATGTAGCCGATGTCATATCTGGCCCTCTGCGTTGTGTTTCTCACGGCCTGCCCTAGGTGAGGTTCGATCCTACGACCTCCCGCACCGGAGGCGACAATGCTAACCTCTTCGCCAAGAGGTTGACAATCACTTGGCAAGTTGGTTAGCACGTCTTTTAAGGGTGGAGTGAGTGCACATCCGTTACACAAAGAATAATTCAAAAGCATCAGCTCATCTTTTTCAAATTGGCATTTATCTGCTTTTGCAAATGAACTCTTCATATATTTCCTGATCTTTAAACCATTAAAGTGATAAAGTGACTTTTACCATTCTACAAATGAAGAACCATTGATGTTTATTCCTCCTTACTGCACATTTAAATAATGTTTGAATTTGAAACCCATGGAAAAATATTCACAATGTGTTTGACTAATGTATATTTTGTGGGTCAGATCTGGTCCAACTGTTTAAAAGACATTGAAGAAACAGAAAACAACAGAAACAGCCCATTGCTGCTGTTCTACCTGTTGATTACAGACCTATCAGCCTTCAGTGTGATACACAGTCCTATTTAATACTCCTTATCTGGAATAGCTAATCAATAAATGTGTATCTGGATCAAACTAATCCAGTCCAACTTTGCTTTTGAGCAACAGAGATGAAAGTGAAGCTGGATTGATCCTGGATGGACGGAGCTGCTGTGTAGTTTCCTCTCCACGGGCGTATGGATCAGCTAACAGGAAGTGACAGGACGGTTCATGGTGAAATAATCCGACCTTCACACCCAGAGAGTCATGGTGCTGAAAGAGGAGAAGAGCCTGAGGTGGTGAAGTCGTTTCATCCAATAAACAGAAAAGTCTGCAGCTACGGAGCGTCTGTGAGCTTTGTGTTCTCACATGTCAGCTCGACACTTTCCCATAATTCACTCTGTCGTGTTGAAACCAGCAGCGTCTTCTGCTTCTCACAGAGTTTTCGATACAAGACGACGTTGAAAGGGCAAAGTCACAGCAGCTAAACAGCTAAAGATAAAACTTCAGTCTGACTCAGTTACATACAGTTACTCAGTGACATAACGAGCTGTCGGTCTCACACAGAGAGAAAAATAAAAGGCTTCTGCTTTTCCAAAACCAACATGTTTTTTGTTTTTTTTCCGTTTGTTTTTTAATTCTCCTAACAAATTCATTCAAATTTTCAAGTCAATCATTTCTCCCCTTTAGTTTACAATGTTGTATTTTATATTGTTGGAAAGCCTTATTCGTCACCTTTACAGCCAGGTACAACTTGTAAGGATAATTTATCCGTGGAAAGAGCCAGTGGTGTTCCCATATCTCCAGGATGTAAAGGTGACTACTCAGGCTTTCCAACGATATAAGATATGACACCAATTGGTTTTATTAAAGGGGAGAAACCATTGACTGAAATAACGTTTACAAACTTTTGTTGAAGAGTTTATATTTTTTCATGAATTTATGTAACTGTCTGTGAGACAGATTTCATTGTAAACTTATGTTTCATATAGGCTATGTTATAAAAAACACAAAATAGATGCGAGTTCATTAAGTGTTTTAAGTGTTTAAAAAGATTAATAAATAGACATTATAAATTCATGATAATAAGAGAGTTAAAAAGAGCTTACATTTATAAATAAGTTGAGAAAAATGATTTCAGTTGTGATATTTAAAAACCCTCATGTGAGGACATTTTATTTTGAAAGTGTGTGGTCACATGACCCCCTGGTCTGTTGTGAGGGTGAACTGTGGGATTGTGGGTCAGAAGTAAAAAGCGGGACCACAGAGAATGGAAGCAGGAAGTCATGACACTGGACAGAGATAATTACACTGCGTTCAAGAGGCGCCAACGGTAATTGTGTTTTGTCTCATATGTATTTTATTTGTGGTTGTATACAAAATGCTTTGACCATACAGTGGATAATTCATGTGTTTGTTTACGTTGAGTTAGCATTTAGCTATGGACTCTCTGCTTCTATTTGTAGTTTTCACGGTGTTCTATGATTTTATCAACGTCGGTGGAGGAGGAGAATAAAAGTGAAAATCAAGACATCAGTATGAATCGTGGCCTTTTGTTGAACCAGTGTAGCTACAATTTACATATGTATTATTTTATTTATCTGTTTCTATCTACCAGACCTGTGACCATTTGACCTTTGACAACCATACAACCAGCATACTGAAAAATAAGGACAGAATACAGAAGGTGTTAGCATTAGCTTGTGTTCAGTCTGTGGCTGTTCCACTTACAGCTCCCCCTAGAGGCCTGGAGTGTCACAGCCTCCTTTCATTTGCAAATCATTTCTGTTGTCATATTTGTTGCATACTTTTGTACATGTTTTGAATAAAAAGCAGAGAAAAGACACAAAACTCATCCTCTCCTGTTGCATTGGATTTATTTCTGTTGTCAGATTTGTTCACATTAAAAAAGCAAAACCTCAAATCTCTTCAACATTACACAACGTAACATGGCGTCCTGACAGTGAAGCATTAAACTAAAGAACAGAGAGAATCTGGCTCCACGTCACGTGATGATGATGAAGATGATGATGATGTCAGCGTCTGACAGAGCAGCGAGTCACGGCTTTAGCGAACTTCTCGCAGTGGACACGCCCATCAGTCCCGACTCCCGCCTCCCTCAGCAGCTCGTCCACTGAGAACACACACACAGCTGTCAATCAAAGTTTGGTTAAATGAAGCTGTAGAAGGTTTCTGCTCTCTGATGTCACCGTGACATGTTGAGTCTATGGAGACTGGCTCACTGTTGGAGACTCACTCTAGTGGTCAGGAGAGGAACTGCAGCCTGTTCAATATAATTAAATTGAATAGTTCTTTATCTGTATTTCTACATTCCCACCAGACTTGGATAAACCTTCCTGGTACTAGATATTACTACCAGGACTTTCTAAGCACTTTGATGATTGTAAGCACTTTATCCCCTGCCCGAGACACGGATGCACTTTTGTACTACTGTCGTACTACGGTACTGAATCTGTATTATTATTATTCTATTGTACTGTAAACTGAATGCTGCTATTTTATAACATGTTTTTGTTTTTATTTATTAGGGCCCGAGCGGCGACTGCAAGTCGCCCAGCGAAAGCCCTATTGAAATCGCGCTGTTTATTATTATTATTCCCACGATTCTTAAATCCCCAATTTCGCCCCTTTCCCAAACTGGAAAAGTTGTCTACTTTTGCATGTCCCTCCGGCCGGATCCGAAATTCGATATTTTTGGGTGGTCGCACATGGTCGACGCGAAATGGCGAAATAGCGCCCCCTACAAACTTTCAAAATCCCCATAGGGAATTTGACTGACTTTGTCCGATGTTGATAAAATTTGGTACACATATGTATTATACCCAGATATGCAAAAAAGCCTTTTGACCTCATGACCTCAACCCAACAGGAAGTCGGCCATTTTGGTGTAGATTTTTCCCGCCTAAAATTAACTCCTCCCAGAGCGTTCGCCCAATCAAGGTCAAATTAGGTATACCACATCTCCAGACCTAGCTGAGCTTATCTTGTGCTCCGTGAGTCCGTAGGTCAAAGGGCGTGGCTGCCAGCGCTCAACAGACTTTGGCGTGCTCGCCATGTCCATACGAGTGGCTCTCACGCCCACATACTTCATCCAATCAACTTCAAACTTGCTGGACATGATGACGGCTCCGCCCTGAACGTCCCGATATATTAACTTCCCACGTAACTCATAGCGCCCCCCGGTGGTAACAGGAAGTGGACTAAAATTTTTAAAATGTACATACTTTGCCCCATCAACTTCATTCCACTTCTACAACATGCAGAACCAGTTGGTGAAGCTACATTCTGAAGACTGTGAAGCTACGAGTAATGGCGTCCCTGTGGGGGCGTGGCTAACATTCCTCGCCATGACAATACGTTTGCCCTTTGGATGGCTTTATTGAACTCCTATCAACATGAAAATTGGTACACAGGTCCAGGGTCACGACCTCAACGTCTCCATATGCTCATAGGCGATCTCACTCATTCGCCCCCTAGTGGAAACAGGAAGTACCATATTTTACATCAACATTGTCCGATTTCCACAAAACTTCACATGTGTGATGAGGGACTGACCCTGAACACGGCTGCACGCATCCCATTACTGCCCCCTGGTGGACGAACCTTTAACTGCTCATAACTCCCTCATGCTTTGTCCGATTCACTCCAAACTTCACATGAGTGATGAGGGGCCGCCCCTGAACGCACCACACCACATGCGGTGACTGCCCCCTGGTGGATGAACGAAACATTGCAATTTTGGCCTCCTTCCAGGTTTTTTCTCCATTTCTGCTCCGTGCCACGGCCCCGGCGTGCCTCAGGCCCCGCGGTGGCATGGGCGAGCGAGGGCCCGCCATCGCCGCTTGCGGCTTTAATTGTTACTGTATTTGTACCAGGGAACATCTATGTATGGGACAACGGATGGAAATTAGCCTGTGGCTACAATCCGGCTTGTTTACGATTTCATGTTTCGTTCATGAACATGCACTGTCCCCACCTCAAATAAATTGAACTGAATTGAATTCTTTCAAAGTTCTTCAACAGGAGGAGCTGGAGAAAACCAATAAAACAAAGAAGAAGCTCTGTGGTCCAACAGACTGAAGGGAAACCAAACCATTCATGTCATATAAGTCCCAAGAGGGCAATTCATCATCGGCCCATCCATAATAAATAGAATATGAGGTAATAAAGACAACAACCATAAATACAGTAATCTACAATCAAGCTTCCAACAGCATCGTCATCCACACAACACCCAACAACATCAGGACCAACCAGTGACGCCAGAATCAAGATCAGTGTGTTATTCTTGTTATGCATTATGTGCATTTAACAGCCTTATACCTGAAGGAATAATATAATTTGCATAACAATCTGTTTTGCGTGCAGGTTAATGCGGCCTGAGGGCATGATTACAGAATCATTATGAAACACACAATCAGTTTGGTGCACGAGTCTATCGGCCTTCTGGATCTTTTTGTCCTTGACAGATAAACATAAAACCAGCATTTAAAAGAAAATGTTAAAAGTTTAGTAAAAGGAACATAAAATATCCTGACAGACACCAAAAGAGCTCATTTTCTCCAGCAAATGAACTCTTTGATTTGCTGCTCACTCAGTGATGCCACCAGTATTCTCACTGAATTTCAGTTTCGAGTCAAAAACTGTGCCGAGATACTAGTACATTTGTACAGTTTGTACCTCCTAAGCATGAATAAGGCTTGACACTGCTCTTCCTAAAATCAGTAATTAGTTCCTTTGTTTTTGACACGTTTAAATAAAGGAAGCTGTCATCACACCATCTGACAGATTCAGAAAGATGGAACGATGTGTTTCCTATGGCAAGTGGATTTAACATTTAAAAGCTAAGTTTGACTATCCGGAATTAACATTGTAGATATCAACAACGTCTTTCTGACTTGTCGTAATTACATTTTGAATAGTTGGATTTTTTATTCAAGATATTTGTGATTCAGTTTTGCCTCTGGTCAAAAAGAATATTTCAGATATCTGCAACTGCATACTTCCTATCCACAATTGTCATTTCAGATCCACAACTGCGTTCTTCCTAGGACAAATGACGTCACTTTTGCCATTCATGTGTATGGGGTTTGTCATTACAGATATCTACAATTCAGTTGCAGATATCCACTATGTGAATTACAGATATCTGTAACTGGATTACGACTAGTACTAATTCCAGTTTGAGATATCTACAACGTCATTTTGATTAGTCATAATTCCAATTACAGATATCTACAACGTAATTTCGCCTAGTCAAAACTTAATTTAAGATATCTGAACAGGGACATGTAGATATCTTTAATTGAGGTGAATTAAAGATATCTTGAACTGGAATTATGACTAGTCAGAATCAAATTGTAGATATCTCAAACTGGAATTAGTACTAGTCGTAATCCAGTTACAGATATCTGTAATTCACATAGTGGATATCTGCAACTGAATTGTAGATATCTGTAATGACAAACCCCCATACACATGAATGGTTAAAGTGACGTCATTTGTCCTAGGAAGAACGTAGTTGTGGATCTGAAATGTTCTTTTTGACTCAGCAAAACTGAATTACAGATATCTATAACACATATCCAGTCTGGCTTTTAGATGTTAAAATGGCTTGCCATAGTTTCCCGTCTCACCCTCTCTGTCCGTCAGCTTCTCTCCCAGCCCGGTCAGCTTGGCCCTCAGCTCGGCGGCCATGATGAATCCCTTCTGCTCCTTGTCGGCCATCCTCATGGCCTCCAGGATCTCCTCCTCCGGCGCCTCCTGCTGGAGCTGCCGGTGCATGACGCCCAGGAAGGTGGAGAAGTCCAGCTCTCCGCTCCCACCTGCCACAACATGTTGACTTTAGAGCGGTGTAATCATCTCAAATGTCAACGCAGGAAGAGATAAGGACACTTAATTGAGTCGGAGTATGACATCCCATCATTATCACCGCATCAATATGAAATAAGTTGTTCAAACAGTGAGGCAGTAAAACAGAGGGTGAAGAGCGGAGCTGCCCACAGTTTACACACTTTAAATAAACTGTCCATGTGGAAACTGTGAGCAGCTAATTACAGACGGTACACAGAGAGTTTCCCCTCGGAGCGGGCCAGGTCAAATACCACGAGGCCTCGGAGCGTACGGGCAGGAATATTAACGAAACATCAAGAGGAGGTTTCAGGACAAAGACTCTGAGATAAGACAACAGCTGTGTCCTCGTCCCAGGCAGCCGTCCTCCATCTGGCTGCTCACTCCATTCAGGAAAACAGTGATGGACCAGCGAATCCCGGCTTGTTTGGAGAAGTTGTTCCAAAACAGGCAGCGTTTCTCCCTAAAGATCGATTCATTTGGATTTGGATGTGGAACAAAAAAAGCGAGCCAAGATCACTGGTCTTGGCTCGCTTCCATTCGAACCCTTGAACGGTTTGTTTGAAGTGAGAACGTAATCGACACAGCAACCGACACAACGCACGACACGCTGCTCATGTTCCATGTTTTGGTTCAGGCCGAAAATATATAGGATGACTCGGGTCGGCTTCCTTTTCTTTGACCAAGTTCAGGTCGATAATATATAGCCTACAATCGACTCATATCGGGTCCAGTCCGGTCTTCAACCGTGGTTCGAGTCAGGCCAGGTTTTAATTTTCAGACCCATTCATACCTTTTCCTGGGTAAGATTTCTGACCAATGAGAGAACAGTTGGTTCGTCTCATTTCAGTTCAACCTTCATGGTCCTGAACCCTCTGAAGGACACGGTGATGCCATTCTGACCTCTGGAAACTCAGGGAGATGTGTTTTGGTTGGTTGGTTGGTTGGTTGGTTGGTTGGTTGTGTTTTTGGTTTGTTGGATGGTCGGTCGGTTGGTTGGTTTTGTGGTTGGTTGGTTGGTTGCTTGCTTGCTTGCTTGCTTGCTTTTGTGGTTGGTTGGTTGGTTGGTTGGTTGGTTGGTTGGTTGGTTGGTTGGTTGATTTGAGGGTTGGTTGTTGGTTGGTTGGTTGGTTGGTTGGTTGGTTGGTTGGTTGGTTGGTTGGTTGGTTGGTTGGTTGGTTGGATGGTTGGTTGGTTGTTTGTTTGGTTGGTTGTTTGTTTGGTTGGTTGTTTGTTTGGTTGGTTGGTTTGAGGGTTGGTCGGTTGGTTGGTTGGTCGGTTGGTTGGTTGGTTCATTGGTTGGTTGGATCATTGGTTGGTCGGTCGGTTGGTCGGTTGGTTGGTTGGCCGGTTGGTTGGTTGGTTTGAGGGTTGGTTGCTTGGTTGCTTGATTGGTTGCTTGGATCGTTGATGGATCAGTTCAGAGTGAAATTTACTTTATCTTCATCTTTATTTCCTTTGTGTGAGGACGACTTTCATGTTTTGATCTTATTTATCATAAAAGTCGCTCTTCGTCATTGATTTATTTGGATGTGTGTGATTAAAAGACATCAGATACTCAAACACACACACACCTGTTGTCGCCTGCTGTCCCTCACAAAGGCCACAGCACCAAACGTGGATTAATCCTCCTCTGAAAATAGTCCCAGACAAACACTTTCCTGCTGTTTGTTGGATAAAAGCTGCAGTGAGGAGACGTTAAAGACCGAGTTCACGCAGCTGAGTGTTTAATATTTAAATTCAGTCTAAGATTAAAGACCAGTGTGTGTGTGTGTGTGTGTGTGTGTGTGTCTGTGTGTAGGAGTGTGTGAGGTTTCTCTCCCTGAAGCTCCTGCTGAGCTCCTGTGATCCTACGGTGATGAGGATGATGACAGACTGTGAAGATGAAGACGTTGACGATGATGATGATGATGGAGAGCTGCTGGAATAAGATCACAGAGGTGGGCGACATGAAAACCAGCTGTGTGTGTGTGTGTGTGTGTGTGTGTGTGTGTGTGTGTGTGTGTGTGTGGTCTGGTTGTGTTGTTGCTCGGTGACCTACAGGAAGTCTCTGTTCCAGGTCGTGTTGTGATGAAATGTGATGTAACGTGGACGCAAGAATGGACGATGTCTTGGTTGGTTGTTGGTTGGTTGGTCGGAGGGTTGGTTGGTCTGTTGGTTGTTGGTTGGTCGGTTGGTTGGTTGGTTGGTTGGTTGATGGTTGGTTGGTTGGATGGTTGGTTGGTTGGTTGGTTGTTTGGTTGGTTGGTTGGTTGGTTGTTCGGTTGGTTGGTTGCTTGCTTGCTTGCTTGCTTGTTCGGTTGGTTGGTTGGATCGTTGGTTGGTTGGTTGGTTGGTTGGTTGGTTGGTTGGTTGGTTGGTTGGTTGTTCGGTAGCTTGCTTGCTTGCTTGCTTGTTCGGTTGGTTGGTTGGATCGTTGGTTGGTTGGTTGGTTGGTTGGTTGGTTGGTTGGTTGGTTGGTTGGTTGGTTGGTTGGTTGGTTGGTTTGATGGTTGGTTGGTTCAGTTGGTTGGTTGGTTGGTTGGTTGGTTGGTTGGTTGGTTGGTTTGAGGGTTGGTTGGTTGGTTGGTTGGTTGGTTGGTTGGTTGGTTGGTTGGTTGGTTGGTTGGTTGGTTGGTTGGTTTGAGGGTTGGTTGGTTGTTCGATTGGTTGGTTGGTTGGTTGGTTGGTTGGTTGGTTGGTTGGTTGGTTGGTTGGTTGGTTGGTTGGTTGGTTGGTTGGTTTGAGGGTTTGTTTGTTGGTCACCCAGTCCAACGTCTCGACACCTGATGGATCAGTTCAGAGTGAAATTTACTTTATCTTTATTTCCTTTGTGTGAGGACGACTTTCATGTTTTGATCTTATTTATCATAAAAGTCGCTCTTTGTCATTGATGTATTTGGATGTGTGTGATTAAAACACATCAGATACTCACACACACACACACCTGTTGTCGCCTGCTGTCCCTCACAATGGCCACAGCACCAAACGTGGATTAATCCTCCTCTGAAAATAGTCCCAGACAAACACTTTCCTGCTGTTTGTTTGATAAAAGCTGCAGTGAGGAGACGTTAAAGACCGAGTTCACGCAGCTGAGTGTTTAATATTTAAATTCAGTCTGAGATTAAAGACCAATGTGTGTGTGTGTGTGTGTGTCTGTGTGTAGGAGTGTGTGAGGTTTCTCTCCCTGAAGCTCCTGCTGAGCTCCTGTGATCCTACGGTGATGAGGATGATGACAGACTGTGAAGATGAAGACGTCGACGATGATGATGATGATGATGGAGAGCTGCTGAAATAAGATCACAGAGGTGGGCGACATGAAAACCAGCTGTGTGTGTGTCTCTGTGTGTGTGTGTGGTCTGGTTGTGTTGTTGCTCCGTGACCCACAGGAAGTCTCTGTTCCAGGTCGTGTTGTGATGAAATGTGATGTAACGTAGACGCAAGAATGGACGATGTCTTAATGCAGCGTTCACACACACACACACACACACAACCCGGTCTTTAATCTGACACACACACACACACACACTGCCACCTGTTTGTTTGTTGCTCAGTTGATTAGTTGCTTGATCAGTTGTGTGTTTATTTCTTTTAGTTTTATTGTGTTTTTGTTTCCTGACACTTTTACAGAAGCTCAGTTTCTTGTGTCTTCAGACCTTTTTGATTCAGCTTCTAGTCTTGAACATCTCCTCTCTCAGCTTCTCTCTGGAGCTCTAGAAAAACAACAGGTCGGTGTCAGCTAGGGGTGCAACGGTACAGGTAGCCCACGGTACGATATGTACCTCGGTTTTTGGCCACGGTTCTCGGTACGGTTTCGGTGTGTGTTTTGTGCAGAGAACTTTTTTTTTCTCCCAAAATAATGTTTATAATTTATAATATTTCTAATACAGCTCTCCTCTCTCTCTATCTCTCTCACTCACACTCACACACACACAAACACACACACACACACACACACCCCTGAACTGTCTGTGAACAGCCCCTAGCTCCTCCCTCTGCACACTTCTTTAGTCTTTCAGTAGGTGAACACTCTGAAGCCACTTTCAAACAGAGATGGCGCTGTATTGCCGTCATGGAAGACGTCACTATGCTGCAGCTACAGTCTCTCACTGGGAAAGAAGGAGTTAGTCTATTGTGTTTTTTTCACCACCTCTCATCCCTGTCAGTCAACTCCTGCTCGACCTCGGTCTCTCTATCGCGCGCGGACACGCGGGCACGCGGACACGCGACCACACACATGCGGTGTGCATGGACAGAGTCCTGCTGGAACTCTAATAAAAGCTAAATGTGCTAAATCGCGCTAATAACTAATTAATTTCCCCCGCGATTGCGATCAGCGACCGCTCATGCTGCCGCCTGTTTGTTTTCTTTTTGTTTTTTTTCCCTCTTCTGTGTGTGAGCTGCACTTTCAGTGTGATGGGGGGGAGTCACTGTGAGTGTGTGGAGGCTCAACAGTGATTGGACATCGACTCGCGGGGGCGGGCTTTCGCCTTAAACGGCCAGGCACACACATACACGGCACAGCTGCCTGTAAAGCAGGAAGAGCTGATGGAAGCTGAATCTGAAATACCGCGGTCCAAGAGCGTATTGCACCGTGCAGGCCGTACCGAACGGTTCGGTATTTTACCGAGACCCGTTGCATCCCTAGTGTCAGCCAATCAGAAGAGAGGAGGAGGCTCTGAGCCTCTCTTCTGATTGGCTATTGACTGTTTCCTAAAGTGATCCAATTAAAGCAGAACTATGCAGGTCGGCCGGAAATAGCTCGCTCCTTCGTTGGTTTCTCTTTTTTTCCCTCTCCGGAGCTCCCCCACAGTTCTGGTAGGCACATGTCACTGTCGTAAAAAAAAAAAAAACTCGCCGCCGCCACCTCCTCCACCCCCCCTACACGTGCTTGTGTTTACTGCTGTTTGCTAAGCCCTGCTAACACCGAGCTAACGCTAACACGGAGCTAATGCTAACACGGAGCTAACGCTAACACGGCGCTAACGCTAATACAGCCACACACAGGCACAAAGACACAGACATACACACACAGGAATAAAGGTTCCAAAACGCGAAGGTGTGTGTGTGTGTCATGATGTATTACATTATCTTATAAAAGACCCATGGTGTGTGTATCTGTGTTAGCATTAGCTCCCCGTTAGCCACAAGCTGAACTTCATCAGTAAACATTTCATGTTTCCATGGTTTCCTCCGACTTTCCGAACTCAAACCAATCACGATTCATGACATGCATGACGTCATATGCGTTCTTATCTCGTACTGCCGTAAGGCAGTTTCTCGCGATACTTCTATCCATTGACGAGATTTGTAACACCGAGACGGACGACTGATCTTGCAAGTGCGGTTTTCAGCCAGTGGGGGGGGTGAGCGCATTGGCAATTACAGCCCAAATCCTGCATAGTTCTGCTTTAAAAAAAGGAGCAGATTTCAAAATAAAACACTCAGAGAAACCAAAATCCTGCAAGTTGTTGTTGGATGGTGGTGGGCGGGGATTTGTTGTGACATCACAAAGTCACAGGCTCAGTTTCTGGCTCAGCTTTGGGGGCGGGGCTGACATGATGTCAATGTAACTGACTAAACCGTGACTGTGTGGGGACTAAGACAGGTGCACAGGTGTTACAGGTGAACAGGTGAACATTGAAAACCTTTGTTAAACTCTGCTCTGAGCATTGTGGGGATTGTAATATTCCTAAGCATAGCTCTGCTTTTGCTCCATCTGCCTTTTCTTTTAAATCTGTCAAATCATGGAACAATCTTCCAATCTGAAACTTTGTACAGACTTCAACGTTTTCAAACAATGGATCCTAAGAAATCAGTCGTGTCAGCATTAATCATGAGCCTAAATTATTTTCAACCTTGGCAAAGTGTGAAGTATTTTAATAACTGTATGTTTCTTTCTGATATGAAATATGTCTTGAGTGTTTGTGATGTGTGAGCGGGTGTATTATGCACATGTGTATGGATGTTTAACGCTATGTAAATTGATAATTCTTACCTTTCTATTGTTCTTATTCACCTGCCCAGAGACTATGGATGGAAAGTAGCTAGTCAGATAAATCCGCTACAAGACATCTCTTCTCATTTCGAGACTAATGTTATTTTGTACATTGTCCCTGATACAAATAAACGTATTAAACTAAACTAAACAGGTTAACAGGTGTTAGAGGTGAACAGGTGTTACAGGTGTTAGAGGTGAACAGGTGAACAGGTGTTCCAGGTGAACAGGTGTTCCAGGTGAACAGGTGTGTGTAGCTACCTATGTTGTTGCTCAGCAGGTGGCGTTGGACCTCGGAGGGTGTGGGGTTTGAGCCTAGACACCTCATCACTGTGATCAGCTCCCGGGCTTCGATCTTTCCTTTCCTCTGACGGTCGTACAGAGAGAAACACTCCTTGAACTCTGCAACAACAACAACAACACACAGACACACAGACACACAATCAGGATGAGAAGTGTGAGGTCATCGGAGGTGGGCGGAGCTCACCAAAGATTTTGGCCAGGGACACCATGAAGCAAGGGTCACAAAAAAGTGAGGGACCGGTCAGGGAACACGATAAAGTGAGGGACCGGTCCTGGGACACATTAAAGTGACGGACCGGTCTGGGATTGTGGCTACATGGCGTACATGAGCTGCAGGAAGTGACGTAGAACCTCACCAAAACTCTTTGAGAACTCCCGACTGGTTAAGTTTAGTAAAACTGACATGTCCAGGTGTAAAATAGGGGAAAAAAGCAAAAAGTAAGTGAAGCCATTGGTTGGGTTTAGGCACAGATAAGTAAAGATTGCATGTTTTCTAGGACGTCACTTCCTGCAGCTCATGTAGCTACGCCACCTAGCAACAACCAGCCTTTAGTTGTTGTTGTTCTTGACTTTAGAAGTTGTGCAGACAGCTTCCTGTTAGTGGGTTTGTTTGGTTTATTACAACGTCAATATCACATGTTATTGATCACATGGACTGTTAGCTTAGCAGGGCCACCGCCAGTGGCGTGTACAGACTTTTTGAAGGGCAGGGGCGAAAAGGAAAAAAAAGGGCACATAATAGCACGTCCTCGCCACTGAAGAGGGCACTTTAGCACCTGTTTTGGCTCCTAGATGTGGCTCCTAGAGGGCACTTTCAGGGCTGCCAAGTTTCAGAAAATGATAAGAGTGAGACTGTAGCGACATGGTGCGTTTGGCCGGCGACCACAGGTTGGCGTCGAAAAAAAATTGGTCTTTTTTAACGTCGATTTGGCCTGTTTTATAATATCAATACCTTAAGACTAAAAAACGTCGATTTGGCCTGTTGTTTTTTTTTTTTTTTTTAAGTATATTTTTCGGCTTTTTTTGCCTTTATTTGATAGTGATGACAGTAGAGATAGACAGGAAATGGGGAGGCAGAGAGAGGGGGAATGACACGCAGGAAAGGTCTGCCCGATGCGGGATTCGAACCGGGGACGCCTGCGGCGAGGACTGTAGCCTCTACATGGGGCGGCCGCTCTACCCACTGCGCCACGCACCGCCCCGATTTGGCCTGTTTTAACACGTGTTTTGGCTCCTAGAGGGCACTTTAGCACACATTTTGGCTGCCATGAGGTTCACTTTAGCACGCGTTTTGGCTCCTAGAGGCACTTTAGCACGCGTTTTTCAACAATTGGGCCACGCGACCGCCCCACCTGCCCCCCCCCCCCCTGTGCACGCCACTGGCCACCGCAGTTCACATCTTGAAGCAACTTCATTAAACAACAGCAACAAAATGTCACACAAGTCGTTAACATTTAGTCCTAACAGGAACTATAGTCTGAGCAGTGGAGGGATACGGTTCTGGTTCTGGTTCAGTCGTGTTTAAATCAGATGACGACTCTGTTGTTTTCAGTCAGTTTACAACAATGTGAACAGACAACGTGGACAGCAGAGACGCAGCTTCTCCTCATTAGCCTAAAAACTATTGTCCACATAACGAGTCTTTGTGTTTAATCACGTTAACGACCCGAGAGAACGACGGCGCCAACTCAGAACAAGAGCAGCTTTGTGACGAGGAGGAAACTCTGCTGCTGGATGATTAAATACAACTCTGCTGCCTCCTCCTCCTCCTCCTCCTCCTCCTCTGATCTCTGGAACCCCTCCAAAATAAAAGCCCCACGCTGACAGAGCAGAGAGCAGACGCAGCAGGACTTACCGTTGATCTGATCCTGGGTCAGGAACTTGGCCTGTGGAGGAAAGAGAGGAAAGTTACAGCAGGTGGGAAACATGGAAACAAGGACAGCGTGAAGCTTCACACACACACAGCTCGGTCGTTATCTCACCATTGTCTCTCTGAGTGTGTGAGAGTGTGTGTGTGTGTCTGCTGCTGCTGCTGCTGCTGCTGCTGCTGCTGCTGCTGCTGCTCAGGAAACTGATCCCGGCTGTAAGATGAGGACGGTAATGGAAGTGGACGGACGATCCAGGAAGAGGAGGAGGAGGAGGAGGAGGAGGAGGATGACACCCCCCTCCCTCCCTCCCTCTGAGGATGAATGATATCTACCTATTACAATAAAGTTCCTCCAGACAGCGACAATTCACATTGTTAAAGTGCTACGGTGCCCAAAGAAAACGCAGATTTACATATAAATTAAATTAAATTAATAATAAATCAATGGGGCAAACACTCAAATAGAAAATGTGCCAAAAACTGCAGTTCACCTTTAACAACAGGATGTTTTTTGTTTTGTTTTTTTGGCACCAAATGTTTTTAAAACTGTCCAAACCATCATTATCATCTTGTAAAAGTCAAACTCCAGTCCTTCGTTGTCCAGATGTTCTGTGCAGGTGTCGTGTCCTTCAGGTCTACGGAGGATTTACAGATGTTGATCTGTAACACTGACATTTTTCCACTATTTTTATTGTTTTAGTTTAGTTTAGTTTAGTTTAGTTTAATAAGTTTATTTGTATCAGGGACAATGTACAAAATAACATTAGTCTCGAAATGAGAAGAGATGCCTTGTAGCGGATTTATCTTACTAGCTACTTTCCATCCGTAGTCCCTGGGCAGGTGAATGAGAACAGTTTTAGAAATTGTAGGATATATTTCATTATAAATTTCCTTGTTGTATTTCATTTTATTTCCTTTGCACATTTCCTTTTGGAGCAACCTGGCATAAGAATTTCCTTTGGGATGAATGAAGTTCTATCTAATCTAATCTAATCACTACAAATCAGTTTCCTGTCACCATGACTCCGCCCCCTTTAGGAGACCAGCAAATCATGACTCCGCCCCTTTTAGGAGACCAGCAGACCGTGACTCCGCCCCCTTTAGGGGACCAGCAGACCGTGACTCCGCCCCCTTTAGGAGACCAGCAGACCGTGACTCCGCCCCCTTTAGGAGACCAGCAGACCGTGACTCCGCCCCCTTTAGGGGACCAGCAGACCGTGACTCCGCCCCCTTTAGGAGACCAGCAGACCGTGACTCCGCCTCCTTTAGGAGACCAGCAGACCGTGACTCCGCCCCCTTTAGGAGACCAGCAGACCGCGACTCCGCCCTCTTTAGGAGACCAGCAGACCGTGACTCCGCCCCCTTTAGGAGACCAGCAGCAGCAGGTCTTGAGTCTATTGATTCCAATGGGAAAAGTGAATCTGAGCTCAGATTACGGCCGATTCTTTTGCTCCAGAGTCACTGAAGTAAATATTGGACTCTTTTTATCACAAGACACATCTCTTCTGAACATTTAGACACGAAAACTGACAAATTTCAGACAAAGTAGGAGAAAATGAACGACAACTAGCGTTCGTGAACACCTGCGCTAACTAATTTTCAAATTAAATATGACGATTAGCTGTGTAAATGTTTAATGTTATCATAAGAAAATATAAACAGCTCACTTTCCTCTACCGACAACTTTTATAAATCCACACACACGTTCACAACACGAGGTGGAGGGATGGTGACCACGCCCACTTTAGGAGACAGGAAGTGAAGCTGTACCATTTCATATCATTGGTGCAGCTTGTTGTGAGCCATCTTGTCAAAGTAGAGGATCTTTGGTTGAACAGGTTGATCCTCAAATTCTTTGTTGGTGCAGCCAATCATGGGATAGATCTGTTGTGCATTCGTTAATGTTTTTATACAGAAACAATCCATCACTGTGTCATTTGCTTCATCAGCTCGTTCTTGAATCAGAGTTTTCCTACATTACCTAGAATGCTTTACATCACTCCTCGGAGCAGGGAAGTTTCAGTCTTAGTTGTAGTTTGGTTTAGGAGAGCTCAGTCCTGAATTATTGTCTGTTTAATGTGAGTTATTGACCTTTAAACCTGATCTCATGTCTGATTGGTTGAGCTGCTGAGCTGAGACTGTGCAGAGACAACAGGCTGAAGATGGTTCTGTCCTTTCAAGCTGTGAAATTGTGTTTCCTCCTCTCTATTCTGTATAACAACCCCCCCACCCCCAGCCCTCCCCTCAGCCTCCAGCTCTATTTTCTGCTCCTGTGGCTGAACAAACAAACAAACTGCTCTGATGGATTTCATGACGTTTTCAGTTCAAGTCCTGTTTACTAAACCCAACCACTGAACCTCAGCGTTTCGTACAGAAGATATTTTCTCCTCCAAACTGAATCCACTCAGTGATTCACAAGAACTCAGAGGAGAAACACAACAGGAAGTAGCACTGGAGCTCCATGTCCTTTTTTGGGGAATTTTATTTTGAAGGTTGGGTACTTTTATTTTGAAGGTTTTGATCCATGAGGCTCTGAGCCTCTCTTCTGATTGGCTGACTGTTTTCTAAAGTGATCCAATAAAAACAGAGCAGATTTCAGAATAAAACACTCAAAGAAACCAAATCCTGCAAGTTGTTGGATGGTGTTGTCCAGGTGGTGAGGGGGCGGGGCTTAGTTGTGACATCACAAAGTGACAGGAAGTCCTGACGGCTGGTTTTTAGGCTCAGTTTCTGAATCCAGGCTGTGTGTATTTCTCTGTGGACTGAGGCTTTGATACTTTCACAGTATTAAAGCAGAAGTAAGTGGTCCGGTCGTTTTCGCTAATGCTGCGTTCCAGGCAGGCTTTTGAAATCGTAAATTACAGCTTCAAGTCACAACTTACGACTTTGTAGCATTCCAGGCAACCCACTCGTGTTTTTCCGACCTGTTTTACCTGTGAAAGTCACTATAACGGCCACTCGTAACTTCTGACCCGTGAAGTCGTACCAGATCGAACTGGTACGACTTCACAGGTCGGAAAAATACGAGTTTCCTTGAACGCACCATAACAGTCCTCGTCGCTACGTCGCCACATTCACGGCGTCCCTTGGCTGCACACACAGCCCTGCATGCCGTTCTCTCTCCTCATTGGATAAAAACTGTAGGATACGATAAATGTTTTCTCCTGGGCTCAGAGCAGAGCAGAGTGACTGACAGACCCGTGTTTCAGACCAAACACTCTATAGAAGTGATTGCTGTCGGAAGATACAACTATTTAAGACTTATATTAACACAAATATATCACTTACTTCTGCTTTAATATAGAACCTAGAGCTGCTTTATAATCACACTACACATGGACATCTACCTTTATACTGTATGGAGCTTTAACACAAACATCTACCTTTATACTGTATGGAGCTTTAACACAAACATCTACCTTTATACTGTATGGAGCTTTAACACAAACATCTACCTTTATTTTGAAGGAGCTTTAACACAAACATCTACCTTTATTTTGAAGGAGCTTTAACACAAACATCTACCTTTATACTGTATGGAGCTTTAACACAAACATCTTTATGTCTTTCTGATGATTTTAAACTAGTGTTTTTTCCTGTTGCAGTTTTAATTAATGACCCTGAAGATGCTCTATATCGGTTCAATACGTGTTGAAGTTCTTCATCATCGTCACCTCTGTGGCTGCATCATGTGAAGTGAGTAGCTGAGCAGCTCTGAGGCTCAGTGTTTAATTATTGATGCAGCTGCTACGAGGGGAAATCGAACATGTTGAGGAGGCAGCTGCTGTGATTAGAGTCTGACAACATGAACCATGAAGTGTTCACTCTGACAGTCACAGACGATGCAGCTCAGACTTCATCAGTGTCTTGTTTTTTTTTATTGGATAGAAAAGACAGAAGAGAGGAAACACAGGACAGATGTGCACAACTGGAACTGGAACAGGACGGGCTGCTGTGACGTCACATGACTGGACCTTCAGGTGGTCAAATGCTGCATTCGAGACAAGTCGGAACTCGTATGTTTCCGACCTCCGATATGAAAAAGTGCAACTGAACGCCCATGGTCAAGTCAGAGCTCGGACTTGGCGAAGTCGGAGAATAAAGTCTACCCCCACTTCTTCGAGAATCAGTCGTCTGACGTCACACAACAATCTGCACCCGTGCAGAATCACATCGTCCACGGTAAAACATCAAATAAGATGCATTAAATACCAAAATACATTGAAATGTTTTTTTAAAGGTTGTTTTTGTGTCCTTTGTAATGTTTTTATGCTTTACGTGAAACACTTGGAATGCAAAGTTTGTCCCGGTCCGACATGTTATTGGTTATTCTGACCGGGTGCGTCTCCAGCGCTTTGACATTTTCAACTGGGAATGATCCGAGTTCCGACTTGTCTCGAACGCAGCAAAAGTCCTGGTTGATTAGCTTCTGCTGGTTTTAAACTACAGAAAAACTGCCCCCGACATCAGCGGTTTTGCATGAATTTATCTCGAAAACAACTCTAAAAATCGTCTAAAAATAGCTTGCACCGACAATTAAAGGTAACGAACCTATAAACTATAGGGATTATGGCAGTAGACCAATTAGCCGAAATGCTGAACTATCCCTTTAAGGTTCAAGTGTAGCAGAGATCCTTTTTAAATGCTTTTAATGTGAAGGTGCAGCAGCGGTTCAGGTGAATCAGTCTCTGTCTTCATATCTGCAGCGTCTAGTTTAGATTAGTTTATTTAGTTTATGAAGGGACAGTGTGCAATGATATTAATCATTTGCAGGAAATGAGGAGATGGTTGCACCAGATTTAGCTCACAGCTAATTTCCATCTGCGTCTCCCAACATGCAAAACACAGAAGACGTCATAGACCACAAACTAAAATACAAGGGAAAACCTGTTACATAAACTGACACAAACAGACAATGGACGGCACAGAGACAATACAGAGACACTGTTTCCATGTTTAAAAAGATGAAGCCAAGTGCAATGCATTTGAGAAAGGTGTACGCTACGGTCAAGAAGAAAAGCTAAGTCATGCATGATACAAAATATGATAAAACATCTTTTAAAAGTTCCTATTACAAGAAGATAATGCATTAAAGCGTTCTACACTGCAAAAATTCAAAATCTTACCAAGAATATTTGTCTTATTTCTAGTCAAAATGTCATTTCTAGTCAAAATAAATCTAATTATACTTAAAATAAGACTCATCACATTTAAAAAGTAGCTTGTTTTTAGACACTTTTAACTTTTTTCAAGCTAATTTTCCACTTTAAATAAGTAGAAAAATCTGATAGTGGAGCAAGTTTTTCTTTCTTATTACAAGCACAAAAAACTTTGCTTTCACTGGCAGATTTTTCTACTTATTTTAATTGAAAATTAGTTTGAAACAAGTGAAAATGATCTAAAAACAAGTTAATTTTTAGGTGATGAGTCTTATTTTAAGTGGAAAGAGTTTAGTTTTGACTAGAAATGAGACATTTTGACACGAAATAAGACAAATATTCTTGGAAAGATTTTGAGTTTTTGCAGTGTAAGATACATTTTTTAAGAAACTAACTGAGTTGCAAGTGTCCTGCTTTTAAGAGTGCATGCAACTTTGGTTCTCCAGAAGCCATTGTTTTAAAGGGATAGTTCAACATTTTGGCAAATTGGCCCATTGCCATAATCCCTATAGTCATAGCAGTAGGTTCGTTAGCTTTAATTGTCGGTGCAAGCTGTTTTTAGAACAGCGGAGCAGAGCCGTGAGCTACTCAGAGCTACGCTACGGAGGAGGCTCATTATGGGATTTCTTTGGTTTCCCTCATCAAACTCATCAAATACACAATCCAACAACTCCACAACGCTCTGGTGGACAAGTTGTGAGCTGCACATTCACCACGCTATGAGATAATAACACAACGTTACCACACAGAGTTGTTTTAGAGGGAAATACCTGCAAAACCGCTGATGTGCGTTGCCTTCAGGGACAGTTTTTCTGCAAGCAGACTCTGTATTTACCCTGTATTTACCTCGAAAACGGCTCAGTTTCGTAACGTTCCATTATTATCTCATAGCGTGGTGAATGTGCAGGTCACAACTTGTCCACGAAAGCGTTTTTGAGTTGTTGGATTGTGTATTTGATGAGTTTGATGAGGGAAACCAAGAAATTCCTTTAGCCTCCATAGCTCTGAGCAGCTCACGGCTCTGCTCCGCCGTTCTAAAAATAGCTTGCACTGACAAATAAAGGTAAAGAACCTACTGCTATGACTATAGGGATTATGGCAATGGGCCAATTTGACTAAATGTTGAGCTATCCCTTTAAGTTAGGAGGTGAATTTAAAAAGTTTATTCTGCTTTCCAGGGTTGCAGGCAGCCTGTTCCATTCTTTGATGGCCGTCCATGAAAAGGCTGATCGATCGTGCAAATGAGGACTGTGAATTCAGAGTGAAGTCATGTTGCAGCTTGTTGTTGCTCAGGTCCAGGTGTCTCAGGTGGGTGTGTGGACTGGCGGCGGCGGAGGTGGAGCGTGTAGACGGCGCGGGGCTGAGGGATGTAGATGAGACCGGGGTGTTTCCTCCTCAGGACGCCGTCGTCCCACAGACACACGACCCAGACCAGCAGCAGCAGCAGAGCTGCAGAGAAGCTGAGAGAGACACAGAGGGAGATTCAGAGATGATTTTACTGCCCAGAGCAGGAAAGGACAGTTTACAGCACGAGGAGCGAGGCGTGGTGTCAAGGGCGGATAAAAAGAGTGATAGTAAAAGGTAACAATAAAATAAGATACGATAAAATAGAATAAATTAAAATATTCTAGTGCAAAAATATATACATACAATTTAGGATTCATATACTGGCCCGTAGCCAAGGGGGATCGGAGGGTTCGTTCGAACCCCACCCCCCACCCCCCCCACCTCCCCGCTGCCGCCGCAAATGTGGCGCCGGTGCTTGTCGTGTATTAGGCTCTCTAATAACTCTCTGATTGGTGTGGGATGCGTGTCCCCGTGTTGACTGGACTGCTGCTGAAGCAAACAGCCCAAAGCCTCTGAGTTCTAGCCAATCACAGCGCAGTAGGGCGCCGCGCGAGTTGACGCTCTGCAACCTGCGGTGCGGTGCGGTGCTCCCTGCATCAAGCTGAACGGGCCTGAAAGTTAAAAGCCGAACCCGGTCTGACCCGCGGGTGTTGGAACCCGGACCCTGAATTAAGTTGGTCCGAACCCGGCCAAAAAAAAAAAAGAGAGAGAGAGAGAAGCTGAGTAGGAGCGCGACCTGACCTAATTAATTTCTACATATTTTCGGACTGAACTGAGAACTCAAATCTAAGTCCAAAAGTGTGTGTGTGTGTGTGTGCGTGTGTTATACCTGCAACCTCCAAATGGGAATGGGAGCCTCCTTTCATTTATTAATATGTGACAGTAGCTACAGCCATCATACAGATGAGAACAGGGCAGAAGTGGTGGTGGTGTGGTCTTAAAGAGGCTGAAGCAGAGGAAACTGGCCTTGAAAGGCTGGTCCAGGTCAAAAGATTGAAAAAAAAAAAAAAAAGTTTTGTTTTTTCTCACCAGCCACAGCTCCCCACTAGACCAGTCATACAGTCCAGCCATTCTTGCCATTACAAAGATAGAAACCTCAGTCAGTAGCCTACCAATTTTTTTTTATTTTTATCTGAAGCGAATGTTGTCTTCCTATTATATTCTTCTCAGAGTACACCAGAATACTTCATTTACCTCTTAAAATCATAAAAAAATTTCTGGGGGAGGATCCCCACTTTTTGGGAAAAAAGAACCCCCCCCTCCACAAGGCTGGCTACGGGCCTGATATAAAAAGAATAAAGCAGAATAGAATAAAGATAAAGATAGAAATATACAGAATACAGGAAAAGTTATTGTGCAGAAGAGTGGAAGATGAGGGGAGGAAGAAGAGGGGAAGAAGAGGAAGAAGAGGACAAGGAAGAGGAGGAGAGGGGGAGGAAGAGTGGAAGAGGAGGAGGAGGAGGAGGAGGGAGGAAGAAGAGGAGAAGGAAGAGGAGGAGGAAGAGGAGGGGGAGGAAGAGTGGAAGAGGAGGAGGAGGAGAAGGAAGAGGAGGAGAAAGAGGAGAAGGAAGAGTGGAAGAGAAAGTGGAAGAGGGGGAGAGGAGGAAAAAGGGATGAATAATAGGGGAAGAGGAGGAAGAAGAGGAGAAGGAAGAGGAGGAGAGGGGGGAGGAAGAGGAGGAGGAAGGAAGAGTGGAAGAGAAAGTGGAAGAGGAGGGGGAGGAAGAAGGGAAGAGGAGGAGGGAGAGGGAGAAGAGGAGAGGGAGAGGGGGGGGAGTTGATGAGGAGGAGGAGGGGAGAAAGAGAGGAAGAGGAGGAGGAGAAGAAGAGAAGGAGGAGCCTCGTTCCCTCGTTCACCTCTCAGACTAAACGTAGATGCTGCTGTTGCCATGGAGACTGACGAACACGTGGTTTACCTGTAGAGCATGAAGAGGCCGTTGCCGTCGGGAACCAGGCCCCGCCTCCTCTGGTGCATCACCGTGGCGGCCATGGCGAAGAAGGTGAAGGTGAAGAGGATGAAGGTCTGGCCCTCGGCGATCAGGTACCTGTTGCCATGGGAACACAGCGGTGACGTCATCAGCTCGTTGTGACGTCACAACCTGTTAATTCCACCTTAAATAACGATGATATTCAGTCAGCAAAACATTTTGTACCGCTGATTCAACACATAATTAATAAAATATTATTCTTAATAACAACTAAATGATATAAATTATAATATAAGTATGAAAATCTATCGGTAACCCTTTAATTTACCGGCCGTTAATAATGTCTATAGCACAGAAATATCGAAGAAAGCTTCTGGCCTTTCCCCAAAAATTCAAAGCATGAAAACTCAGTGTAATCTCTTTATTTATGAAAAACATGACATTAATATGAAATCTACTGTTATTTCAAGGCTATTTCTTGACATTATCATGTAATTAATTGTTATTTCAAGGCTATTTCTTGACATTATTGTGTAATTAATTGTTATTTCTAGACTAATTCTTGACATTATCATGTAATTAATTGTTATTTCTAGGCTATTTCTTGACATTATCATGTAATTAATTGTTATTTCTAGACTATTTCTTGAAATTATCATATAATTAATTGTTAATTCTAGACTATTTCTTGACATTATCATGTAATTAATTGTTATTTCTAGGCTATTTCTTGACATTATTGTGAAATTACTTGTTATTTCTAGACAATTTTTTGACATTATCACATAACTATATGTGATTTCTAGGCTATTTCTTGACATTATTAGGCAATTAATTGTTATTTCTAGACTAATTCTTGACATTATCATGTAATTAATTGTTATTTCTAGACTAATTCTTTACATTATCACGTAATTTCAAGGCTATTTCTCGACATTATTACATAATTAATGGGCTGTAAATGAAAGCGTTACCAAATAATCCAATAATTATCATGATTATTAGTTATTATAAATAAGGGAGCTTTTTTTTTTCTTTAAACTGAACATTTGTTTTGTCTTTTACATATTATTTTGTTTGCTGTGGTATAAAATGAGTTTGTCCGACTCTCCAGGGTTCCTTGAACACATCACCAAACAATTTCTGCAGCAGTTTCCACAAACACAAACACACTCTGAGTGCACCGTGTGTGAAATTTAAAAACGTTGTGAACTGAAATAAATAAAAAACATGTGAGAGCGACTGACTTTTTTTTTTTTTTTACAGCCGAGTCGTAATTTTTATTTAAAGAGTCAAAACTCACGACCACTTTAATCTGTGAGTGCTGCAAGTCAGCAACACCTGAGAAGTGAAACTGATCAATTATTACTACACACTCACTCAGGTGTCACACACTAGTTACAGTTTCAGTGTGTGTGTGTGTGTGTGTGTGTGTGTAGAACCAGACACCATGAGTACAGTCACAGTTAACTTTACACTGCAAAAACTAAAATATCTTACCAAGAATATTTGTCTTATTTCTAGTCAAAACAAATCTCATTATACTTAAAATAAGAAAAAGCAGCTTGTTTTTAGACACTTTTTACTTCTTTCCAGGGCCGTTGTATAGGGGAGAAAGGTGATGATAATTCTAGGGGCCCAGCGCCCAGTGGGGCCCATAAAAAACCCCAGTAGTCTAATCTTTGTATGACTGATTTATTCTGCGTAAGACCCTGACTAATACTCATAGTACACTGTAAAAACTCTACATCTTTCCAAGAATATTTGTCTTATTTCTTGTCCAAATGTCTCATTTCTAGTCAAAACTAATCTCTTTCCACTTAAAATAAGACTCATCACCTAAAAATTTACTTTTTAGATCATTTTCACTTAAATTCACAATAAATAGAAAAATCTGCCAGTGAAAGTACGTTTTTTGTGCTTGTAATAAGGAAGAAAAACTTGCTCCACTATCAAATTTTTTCGACTTAATTCAAGTGAAAATATGCTTGAAAGAAGTAAAAAGTGTCTAAAAACAAGCTACTTTTAATATGATGAGTCTTATTTTAAGTAGAATGAGATTTGTTTTGACTAGAAATGACATTTTGACTAGAAATAAGACAAATATTCTTGCTAAGATACTTGAGTTTTTGCAGTGTAATGCTGCATTAGCATCAAAACAAAGAAGGCTAAATAAAAAACGATAATACATACGTAGTCTAAGAAAAAAAAAAGGAAAAGTTAGGGGGAGGGGCCCACTTTAGTATTCTTTAGGGGGCCCAGAATTCCTAGCAACGGCCCTGCTTCTTTCAAGCATATTTTCACTTGAAATAAGTAGAAAAATCTGATAGTGGAGCAAGTTTTTCTTTCTTATTACAAACACAAAAAACTTTCACTGGCAGATTTTTCTACTTATTTCAAGTGAAAATTAGTTTGAAACAAGTGAAAATGATCTAAAAACAAGTTGATTTTTAGGTGATGAGTCTTATTTTAAGTGGAGAGAGATTAGTTTTGACTAGAAATGAGACATTTGGACAAGAAATAAGACAAATATTCTTGGAACGATTTTGAGTTTTTGCAGTGTAGGTTGTTGGTCACAGCTCGTGTTCACTGTCGCTCCTCCAGGATCAATAAAGTTTTTGTTGAGCTGTTGTTTCTGTGAGTCGGCTCAGGCTCCGCCTACTGGACTCACCTGTTCACCTGTTCACCACCTGCTGAGTCACATGACGCTGACTCACCTGTTGCTGCTGCTGAGTCACCTTTTACTGTCACACTATAAAAACACTAGGAACCAGGAAGTAAAAAAGCTCTGTGTAGAGGAGGAGGAGGAGGAGGAGGAGGAGGAAGAGGAGGAGGAGGAAGAGAAGGAGGAGGAGGAGGAAAGGGAGGAGGAAGAGAAGGGCGAAGAGGAGTAGAAGGGGAAGGCTGAGGAGGAGGGGAGGAAGGGAAAAGGAGGGGGAGAGGGAGGAGGAAGAGTGGAAGAGGAGGAGGAGGGGAGGAAGAGTAAAAGAGGAGGAAGAAGAGAAGAGGGAGGAGGAAGAGTGGAGGGAAAAGAGGAGGGGAGAAGAAGAGGGGAGGGGAGAGGAAGAAGAGGAGATGGAGGAGGAAGAGGAGGGGAGGAATAGTGGAAGAGGAGGAGGAGGGATGAAGAAGAGAGGGGGGGGGAGGAAGAAAATGGGGAGGGGGAGGAGAAGAGAAGAGGGAGGAGGAAGAGTGGAGATAAAAGAGGAGAAGGAGGAGGAGTGAAGGAATAGTGGAAGAGGAGGAGGAGGAGGAAGAAGAGAGGGAGGAGGGAGACAAGGCGGAAGAGGAGTAGAAGGGGAAAGCTGAGGAGGAGGGGAGGAAGAGGAGGAGGAGGAGGGGAGAAGAAGAGGGGAAGAAGGGAAAAGGAGCGTTGAGAGGAAGAAGAGGAAAGGGAGAAGGGGGAGGAAGAGTGAAAGAAGAGGAGGAGGAGGGGAGAAAGAGTTGAAGAGGAGGGAGGAGGAAGAGTGGAGGAAAAGAGGAGGAGGAGGAAGAGGAGGGGAGGAATAATGGAAGAGGAGGAGGAGGGGAGAAGAAGGGAAGAGGGAGGAGGAGGGAGAAGAAGAGGGGAAGAAGGGAAAAGGAGGGAAGAGGAGAGGGAGAAAGGGAGGAAGAGGAGGAGGAGGCGTCTCGTTCCCTTGTTCCCTCGTCTCCTCTCAGACTGTATTTCTCCTCTGAGCTCTGAGCTCCTTCTGCTCCTGTTGGTTTCTCTCAGCATCACAGACATCAAGTCTGAACCTCAGAAACTGTCGGCTCAAGATCCAAGATGGCCGCTCCGTACATCCACAGTGACTCTCTAAACTCTAAAGTCATATATAACTATGACACTGACCAGTAGTAGGCGCTGTTGGGCGCCAGCAGCAGCCAGGCTGCCGGGGGCAACCGGACCTCCTCACTGCTGCAGCAGAAACTACCACTGAAGAAGAGCAGGAGGACCAGGAAGAAGGGAACAAACCTGGAGGAGAGGAGAAGAAGAAGAAGAAGAAGCTGCTGAATGAGTCTGATTAACATTTAAAGGGATAGTAGCATTTTTTTTAAAGTGGGGTTGTATCATCTACAAATAGCCCCTAAGTACTTTAATTGCAGTAGAAGAATATATATGTCGCTACCTGATAAATAATAGCCTATAATATAATATAATATAATATAATAATATATTTTTTTCCAGCCCTTCAAAGTGCAGGAAAAACACAGTTTTTATTTGGACCTAACCAACTCACGTATCCCTCCGCCCAGGGTTAGCGCCCGCCGATCAGCAGTTGGTTAGGTCCAAATAAAAACTGTGTTTTTCCTGTACTTTGAAGGGCTGGAAAAAATTATATTATAGCGAACAATGGAACTGTGTATTTTTTTTCAGGTAAAACCTCTTTTAGGCCGTGAAAATAGGCCGTTTCTTTGGGTCTGTTCACAACACTGTATGTTGTAAATCTCTGGGCAGGGCTATTATGGGCTGGCGTTGCTAACGGGAGGAGTGCAGAGAGTCTTCTACTGCAATTAAAGTACTTAGGGGCTATTTGTAGATCATACAACCACACTTTAAAAAAAAAAGATACTATCCCTTTAAGTCTGATCCAGATCATTCAGGGTTCTGGTTCTGGATCAGACCGAGTCCTGGAGGAGCAGCTCTTCATCTTTAGACCGAGAAATGAACTATTTCAAATATTTGGTTCAATTTATCTAAGTTATAAATATTATGTTATAAAGACAAGTGAGTTTGTTCTGGAGATAAACTGACTCCAGGTCTGTTTATAGATGTTTCTATTGAAGCTCCTTCAAAATAAAGGTAGATGTTTGTATTAAAGCTCCATAGTGTATAAAGGTAGATGTTTGTGTTAAAGCTCCATACAGTATAAAGGTAGATGTTTGTGTTAAAGCTCCATACAGTATAAAGGTAGATGTTTGTGTTAAAGCTCCATACAGTATAAAGGTAGATGTTTGTATTAAAGCTCCATACAGTATAAAGGTAGATGTTTGTATTAAAGCTCCATACAGTATAAAGGTAGATGTTTGTGTTAAAGCTCCATACAGTATAAAGGTAGATGTTTGTGTTAAAGCTCCATACAGTATAAAGGTAGATGTTTGTATTAAAGCTCCATACAGTATAAAGGTAGATGTTTGTGTTAAAGCTCCATACAGTATAAAGGTAGATGTCCATGTGTAGTGTGATTATAAAGCAGCTCTATGTTCTATATTAATACTGTGAAAGTATCAAAGCCTCAGTCCACAGAGAAATGCACACAGCCTGTATTCAGAAACTGAGCCTTAAAACCAGCCGTCAGGACTTCCTGTCACTTTGTGATGTCACAACTAAGCCCCGCCCCCTCACCACCTGGACCCACCATCCAACAACTTGCAGGATTTGGTTTCTCTGAGTGTTTATGAAACTTTAAATCAACAGATTCTTCATTTCTGGTTAAAAAACAAAAACCAAATCATCAGTTATTATAAAATATGTTAATTTCTGATAAATTAGATTTTAATATTCAATATTAGTTACCATGGAAACCCAGCCTTACCACATCAGATGGCCCAAAGTGTGGTCGTAGTAGAAGAGGAGCTCGAAGGCGTCGACCTGTGAAATGAAACAACATCTGGATGCTGTTGATTTAATGTTTCTGTCTTGTTCGTTTCCCTCGCGGCTCCAGATGCTTCCAGACAACATTCGCTCCGATATTGGATGAGGAATAAAATCCCAGATCACATTAGAGACGAAACACACAGACACACACACACACACACACACACCGTCTGAAACAACCAACAACTACAACAAGAACTAAAACTAAAACTTAAAGGAGACAGTTTCTACTTCAATTTGACCCAATCAATCAATTAATAATTGATCAATTGACCCTTTGCCTTCTGATTGGTCTGCTGTTCCACCAATCAGAGCGCTTCTCCCCATGCCACGTGTTGCGCAGCGTTCTAAGGTTGGACTAGAGCACTGTAAAAGAGAGTTAACGACACCACCATTAACTCCCGTGGTAAGGGTTTATGGGTTTAAGGGTTTAAGGGTTTAAGGGTTTAAGGGTTTAAGGGTTTAAGGGTTTTGCGCCCCTAGTGGCAGGATATGGGTATTGCAAAAGCGCCCAGAAAACCCATTCACTCCAATGTATGTGTGTTGCCCACTTGCTGGTAAATTGATGAAAACAGCCGTGTTTTTGTTTTTAGGTGTCTTGGTCATCAAATTATACTTATACAAAATGTAGATTGAAACATGTAGACAACTGTTTTTTTTGTTGTTTTTTTACTGGCCTATGTGTTAATGTTTATCTGTAAAGGATCCTCAATGATGCTATTAACGTGGGTGATCTATAAATGTCCTTAAATTATTGAAAACACCACACTGTTCATTCACCAACAATGCAGAGATGTCAGTTCTTCGGCGCTTTTGCAAAACTCATATTCCTCCACCAGGAGGCGCTGCCATTGGACCAATGCTGTCCTTATTCTCTTTTACACTGCTCTAGGTTGGACAACCCTGCAATGAAACCCTATGTAACCAGATAGGTAGACAGCAATTTTTTCGGCAAAAACTACTTTATAATTTTTCAATATGGTTAAAATGTGCCTGAGGTACCTGTAACAGCGACTCACGATATCCGGACATATTCCCAGAGTCATTTTTATCCCATTCCCCAAACCCAAGACATCAATAAACACAGCTTGTAGCTAACGTTAGCTAGCGTCGTTAGGTAGTGTCGTTAGCTAGTGTCGTTAGCTAGCTAGCTAGTGAGTGACCAAAACAATGATTTTTCCCCACTTTTCGTTAAAGTCGTGTAATGCCGTTCAACCGCTCTTTAGCCACGTCTGTCTTCTATCACAGACACCATTTTTCTGATAGATAAGTTAATTCAAAATTTCCTTACAAGCTTTTTGAATCTGCCTCATTTTCAATGGTTTCCAATGGGAGTTAACCCTTCCGTGACTATTGTTTGTCCAACCTAGCAACAGTAACCGTGAAGGGCGGGACTTGACAAAGGGCCCCAGAACAAGTCGACCTTCAGTTGTGACATCATAAATCCTCCTGTGTGTGTGTTTTTGTGTGTTTTAGTGTGTGTGTGTGTGTTTTAGTGTGTGTGTGTGTGTTTTAGTGTGTGTGTGTGTGTGTGTGTGTTTTAGTGTGTGTGTGTGTGTTTTAGTGTGTTTTAGTGTGTGTGTGTGTGTGTGTGTGTGTGTGTGTGTGTGTGTGTGTGTGTGTGTGTGTTTTAGTGTGTGTGTGTGTGTGTGTGTGTGTGTGTGTGTTTTAGTGTGTTTTAGTGTGTGTGTGTGTGTGTGTGTGTGTTTTAGTGTGTGTGTGTGTGTGTGTGTGTGTGTGTGTGTGTGTGTGTGTGTGTGTGTGTGTGTGTGTATGCGTGTGTGTGTGTGTGTGTGTGTGTGTGTGTGTGTGTGTGTGTGTGTGTGTGTGTGTATGCGTGTGTGTGTGTGTTTTAGTGTGTGTGTGTTTTAGTGTGTGTGTGTGTGTGTGTGTGTTCCCACCAGGGCCGGCGGCTCCAGCTTCCCCATGACCTCGTTCTCCCTGACGGACAGGTGCAGCTCGTAGCCAATCAGCAGCAGCCGTCGGGCCACCGAGTCGGCCACCAGGTGGAAGCCGGTCGCCATGACGACGGAGACGAGGCCGAGGCGCACGGCGACGGGGGGCGGGGTCCTGGGGCTGCGCTCCAGCACCTGGAGCAGGACGAGCGGCGCCGTGACGTTGTACAGGAAGTGGAGCCAGTCGGCCGCTCCGGGACGGTTCAGAGGAAACAGGTCGGAGGGGACGAGGAGCTGCAGCCGCAGGAAAAACATCAAGGAAACAAAAAACTACTGCAATATGATCTGTAAACTATGAATGATAAAATTCACAGACAAAGTCATAATTTTACGAGAAATAAAGTCATAAGATTACGGGAGAAAAAAGGTCATCATTTTACGAGAATAAAGTAATAATATTACAAGAATAATGTCATAATTTTACAACAATGAGTCGTGATTTTATGACAAAAAAGTCATAATTTTTTACAAGAAAAAGTCATTATATTACAAGAAATAAGTCAAATTTTATGAGAAAAACGTCATAATATTACGAGAAAATGTCATAATTTTACAACAATGAGTCATAATTTTTACAAGAAAAAAGTGATATCACGAGAATGAAACCATAATAATACGCGGAAAAAAGTCATAACATTACGAGACAAAGTCATAATTTTATGAGAAAAAAAGTCATAAGTCATAAGTCATGAGAAGAAGTCCAGTCTTAATTTTACAAGAATAAAGTCATTATATTACAAGAAAAAAGTCAATCTTTATGAGAAAAGGTCATAATTTTACAAGATTAAAGAAGAAAGTCATCATTTTACAACAATAAGTCATCATTTCACGACAAAAAAGTCATAATTTTTACAAGAAAAAAGTCATTATATTACGAGAATAAAGTCATAATAATACGCGAAAAAGTCATAATTTTACGAGGGAAAAAGTCAAGTCTTAATTTTACAAGAAAAAAGTCATAATTTTACGAGGGAAAAAGTCAAGTCTTAATTTTACAAGAAAAAAGTCATAATTTTACGATACTTAAGTACAACTTCACCAAACGCTCCACGGCCTCATTATAACAACTTACACCTCTAAAACAACAGGTTGAAATATTATGACTTTATTGTAATATTATGATTTAATCGTTGTAAAATTATGACTTTTCTCAAAAGTTTTCTCAATGTGGCTCCGTCGTAGTAACCAAACAGAAACTGATGCGGTTGTCGTGTTACCATGACGACGGGCCGTCCCACGTCCAGGATCCAGCTGTGGAGGACGAGGCCGAGCCAGAGGTGCAGCTGGAACCGCGGCTTCACCAGAACCCGGTTCGATTCCTCCTCTGGAGAACCGGGCAGACGACTGCAGGACGGAAACAGAACCTGAAGAACCAGAACTCCACATCTGGCTGCTAGAACCAAACCGCTCCTCCAGATGTTTACTGGTCCAGATGTGGAACCAGAGTGTTCACTGGTGGTTTACTGGTCCAGATGTGAACCGGTCTGGGCCAGATTAGTTCTGTCTCAGTGAACATCGTGGACTCTCTCCTCTAATCACATCTGTCACATCCAGCTGTGTGTGTGTGTGTGTGTGTGTGTGTGTGTGTGTGTGTGTGTTATAATCAGTCTGACAACAGCTTCACATTCAAAATTCATTGTTAAATGTCATTGTTTATTTTAGAAAAACAAAAATGGGATGTGAGATTTTAGGATTTAAAGAGTCGACTGATCGATTAATTCTTCAAATTCCAGTTTGTTGTAACTTTTAAAAAGAAAGAGAATGAAACACAGATTTTCTCAGTGGGAGAAGCAGCAGAATGATTATAATGACGATTTTATTTTTTATTCATTTTGATTGTCAATGTTTTTGTTGTTTCATTTTTATTGATTTTTTTTCATTTTCATTTTCATTTTTTCATTTCTGACGTCTTTTGGTCTGAAGTCACAGCAGCTGCTTTAAAACCTCACATGAGTCAAAACTAAACAATAAACTATATAAGAATAACACTGTGAGACAAAGACAAGATAATACTATAAAACTGTATTTAGATTTAGTTTTTAGTTTTTTTTATTAATTCAGTAGGCCTATCGTTCATTTTTCTATGTTAACTTGTCTTTCTTTTTTCCTTGTTTTTCTTTCTTTTCTGTTTTTTATGTTGTGAATTTATGTGTTGTCTTCCTACTCTGAAGACCACCACTGTTTTTTTTTTACATAGGGGAGGTATTTTTATCAGCCTTTTTTGGCTTCTACCTCTCCTGCACAATATTTAATTTCATTATTTCCATTGTTTATACAGGTTTTATAATGTGCAAATAAAAGAACTAAAACTAAACTAAACTAAATAATATATAAAATATCAAAACTTTATTCTGAAAATCCGGTCTGTGTTTGAGGTTCTAGTCTCTGAACTGGTCTCAGGTCTGATCTGAGTCGGTGGGACTAACGAGTTCAGACTGAAGCAGCTCGTTAAAGGGATAGTTCACCCAAAATTCAAATTTCACTCATTATCTCCTCCCCCTCATGTGGACTAAGGGCTGGGAGAAGTTTCAGAGTCCTGAGTCCTTGAGAACGGAGCTCACTTTTCTTCGTAACAAAAAGACACACCAAAAAACATCCAAATACCTCCATGGTGCTCGTCTGTAATGTCCGTCTTGTATTGAAGCCCCAACATGAGAAATTGTTCCGAAAAAAATTATATAAGTCTATGTTTGAAGCTCGTTTGTAGCAGAAAAATAAAACAGTGAAACAAAGACAAGATAATATTATATATAAGTGGGCTATATAAAACTGTATTCGTATTTATTTTAAAGGAACTTAACTGGAATATTGGATAATAAAGTAGCACAATGAGAAAACTGATGCGACACTAATATATTGATTCTACTCAGTTTGTCTCAGATTATTTATGTTTATTAAATATAAATGTGACTTTTTTCATGTTTAATATCAAATAATATATAAAATATCAAAACTTTATTCTGAAAATTCCTGGTTTTAGAGTCTCTGAACTGGTCTCAGGTCTGTGGGACTAACGAGTTCAGACTGAAGCAGCTGGTTAACAGAAACAGGAAGTAGAAGCAGACGAACCTGAACATGAAGCCGGACGCTGCAGACGAGCTGGTTCTCTGGCGACTCATCGTCTTCATCATGTCTTCTTCACCTCCTCCTCTATCTCTCTCTCTGTCTCTTCTCTCCATCCTCTGGACCGACGGAGCTGCAGGTTTATATTTTATCTGCTGCTGCTGCTGCTGCTGCTGGTTTAATCCTCTAATCTGTGTTTCATTAGTCACATTAATCTGGTCTCAGATCAGCACGGTGAGGAGCTTAAACAGTTTATAAAACCACCAACACCTGAAACAGGATTTTAATCTGGAAACTGGGACACACACACACACACACACACACACACACACACACACACATGAAACATATTCTGTCAATCATCATCATCTCATCCGACTGATCCCAGGTCAGATCTGAGGTCAGACGGGTCAGTTTAAAGCAAAAATGAACCTGACTGTGAAGATTTCAGGTGTTTAAAACCTTCCTGTTGTTCTTCTGGGTCAAGGAAGGAAGGACGAAGGGAAAGATGGGAGGAAAGAAGAAAGGAAGGGAAAAAGAAGGAATGGAAAAGGAAGGAAATAAAGAGGGAGGGAACATATTGGGTCAATTAGGTCAAAAAGGAAGGAAGAAGAAGGATGAAGGGAAGGAAGGAGTGAAGGAAGGAAAAGGGAAGGGACAGATTAGGTCAAGGAAAGAAGCAGAAGGATGGGCAAAGGGAAAGAAAGAAGGAAGGATTGTGGAAAGAAGAAAGGGAAAAGGAAGGAAAGAAAGATGGAGTGAGGGAACAGATCAGGTCAAGAAGGACGAAGGGAACAAAGGAGTGAAGGAAGGAAAAGGGAAGGGACAAAGGAAAGAAAGAAAGATGGTGGGAGGGAGCAGATTCGTTCAAGGAAGGAAGAAGAAGGAAGGAAGGATTGAAGGAAGGAAGGGAATAAGGAAGAAAGGAAAGAAGGAAGGGAAAAAGGAAGGAAAGAAAGATGGAGGAAGGGAGGATGGACGAAGGGAAAGAAGGAAGGGAAATGGAAGGAAAGAGAGAAGGATGGAGGAAGGGAACAGAAGGACAGGAGGGTTTTAATAAAAAGCACAGACCTTCAACCTGCAGAAATACAGAATAATAAAGTGAGTTATGGTGTGTGTGTGTGTGTTGTTGTTGTTGTTGTTGTTGTTGTGTTGGAGGGTGATGACTCACTTCCTGTTGTCTTGTTCCAGGTGGAGGACGCGTTAAAAGCAGCAGCAGCAGCAGAAGAAGAAAAACACTACTGGACTAACTGGTCGTCAACATGATGAAGCTCCAACTGTCACAGGAACAGATGAGTGATGTCAGAGAAAGCTCTGTAACCATGGCAACACACACATGTTGTTGTTATTTGCTGCATGTTTTTTCTCTCCTAGGCTATTTTAAAACTGAAGTAGCCTAGTTCACACATGTTGTAAAGAAACTTTTTTCTCTTTCATCCTGCTTTATAATTGTCATGTTGTGTTATGTTAAACTTTATTACACACTGAAGTCCATGTACAAGACACACAATGTAAAAACAGACAATACAATAGGCTAGATATTAAAAACAATGATGCTAATGGTTCATATTTAATAATAATCATGAAATAAAGAAAGGGACAACTGTTGCCTTTTCTGATTATGTCTATTTAAATTTCTATTGTGTTCGTATTTGCACAATTTAATTCCTCCTGTGGTGTTATAACAATAAAGATGTTGTTGTTTTTTTGGTTCATTTGTGTTTTTATGTCATGAGAAATTGTATTGTATATTTTATTTGTTCTTGTATTTTTTTATTTTTTTTATATAGAGGAGAAGCCATGCCAATTTCCACTACACTTGTGGTGTGATGACAATAAAGATTGTTTTATTAGTTTGTTCTTCTCTGTGTTGTAAAGCCTTTTGAGGACATTATGTTTTTATGTCATGATGAATTTATGTCTATGTTCTCATAACACACAAAGTTTACAATTAAGCTTTTATTTATTTTATTTTTTAGTAGGCTAATAAGTAGAAGTGGAACACAATATAGACTTGTACATGGACTTAAATGCGTAATAAAGTTACACAACTAACATAACACAACATTTAATTTAATTTCATTTCTTTATTTATTAAATTGGGACAGTGCACATTCATCAACACTGACGCATTAAGCATCAGTGTAAATGTGCCGGACTTAGCACAACTGCTAAATTTCAGCTGCAGTCCCAAGGCAGGTTTCTAGAAAACATAAACACAGAAGACTTTAAAACCTTAAACATAACAATTATAAAGCAGGATAAAAGAGGAAAAGGTTCTTTACAAAATATAAAAACCATAGCTATAACCTAATAACCTATATAATGGTGTATAAAGGTGTTAAGTTTTTGACAAACGTTTTATATCTTTAAATTTCACTAATTTGTCACGCTAATTTGTTTTATATATATATAAATGTTTTTGTTTATGTTTTTTTTTAATCGTTTGTCATTTTGTCTTATACCAATTTTTTCTTCTGTCAACGTTTAAATAAAGTTTATTTTTAAAAAACGTGGAACGTTCTTCAGCGGAGCAACGTTCCGTCCGGAGGTATTTTCCAGTTGAACCATAACTTCCGGTGGGTGACGAGCTAACAGAGGTGAAAACGAGTCTGACTGAGTAGTTTGTTGTGGTTTTCACACACGAACCGAACCGAGCCAGAGGAAGAGAAGGAGGAAAAAGAGGAGGAAGGTCCGTTCATTTAGCCGAGTCTGAGTGTAACGGCAGCGGGAGTTAGAGTCGGTTTAACGGCCGTTAGTGAGTTAGCATCGGACGAGCTAACAGGCTAACAGCGCTCTCAGCAGCGGACGTCAGGAGGAGGAGAAGGAGAACCGGGACCGGCGGCAGGCAGCAGCACCGGGACCAGGACCGGCACCGGGAGCAGGAGAGTGTCGGTGTCCGGCGGTGGAGGAGGTTTCTACCGGTCCCGGTCCCGGTTCCATGTGAGCCCCGGGTCCGGGTCGGGTCCGGTCCGGGCGGTTTGATGGGAGCAGGCGGCGGCTCTCACTGCGGCCGTCAGCTGACAGCAGGAGGAGGAGGAGGAGGAGGAGGAGGAGGAGGACAGAGGAGGAGCAGGTAGGTCCTTTACTTTACTTTATCTGTTTATTTAGATGGGACTGTGCACTTTAAAGGAGAATTCCGGTCATTTTTGACCCCTAAATCGTTGTCCTGATGCAAAAAACGCGACTAAAATTGATGCAGGCAAACCGGAGTTACACCATGGCTACCTGAGGGAGCGTAGGTACCTATGTGTTTGAAAAAGGGTCCTATGTTCCCTGTTTTTCCCAAAAAGAGTTCCCTGTTGCTTCCTATGTTCCCTGTTTTTCCCCAAAAGAGTTCCCTGTTGGGTCCTATGTTCCCTGTTTTTCCCAAAAAAGGGTCCTATGTTCCCTGTTTTTCCCCAAAAGGGTTCCCTGTTTTATCTCAAAGAAGGTCCTATGTTCCCTGTTTTTCCCAAAAAAGGGTTCCCTGTTTTATCTCAAAGAAGGTCCTATGTTCCCTGTTTTTCCCAAAAAGGGTTCCCTGTTTTCCCCCAAAAGAGTCCTATGTTCCCTGTTTTCCCCAAAAAGGGTCCTATGTTCCCTGTTTTTCCCAAAAAAGAGTCCTATGTTCCCTGTTTTTCCCCAAAAGGGTTCCCTGTTTTATCTCAAAGAAGGTCCTATGTTCCCTCTTTTTCCCAAAAAGGGTTCCCTGTTTTCCCCCAAAAGAGTCCTATGTTCCCTGTTTTCCCCAAAAAGGGTCCTATGTTCCCTGTTTTTCCCAAAAAAGAGTCCTATGTTCCCTGTTTTTCCCCAAAAGGGTTCCCTGTTTTATCTCAAAGAAGGTCCTATGTTCCCTGTTTTTCCCAAAAAAGGGTTCCCTGTTTTATCTCAAAGAAGGTCCTATGTTCCCTGTTTTTCCCAAAAAGGGTTCCCTGTTTTCCCCCAAAAGAGTCCTATGTTCCCTGTTTTCCCCAAAAAGGGTCCTATGTTCCCTGTTTTTCCCAAAAAAGAGTCCTATGTTCCCTGTTTTTCCCCAAAAGGGTTCCCTGTTTTATCTCAAAGAAGGTCCTATGTTCCCTCTTTTTCCCAAAAAAGGGTCCTATGTTCCCTGTTTTTCCCAAAAAGGGTTCCCTGTTTTATCCCAAAGAAGGTCCTATGTTCCCTGTTTTTCCCAAAAAGGGTTCCCTGTTTTCCCCCAAAAGAGTCCTATGTTCCCTGTTTTCCCCAAAAAGGGTCCTATGTTCCCTGTTTTTCCCAAAAAAGAGTCCTATGTTCCCTGTTTTTCCCCAAAAGGGTTCCCTGTTTTATCTCAAAGAAGGTCCTATGTTCCCTGTTTTTCCCAAAAAAGGGTTCCCTGTTTTATCTCAAAGAAGGTCCTATGTTCCCTGTTTTTCCCAAAAAGGGTTCCCTGTTTTCCCCCAAAAGAGTCCTATGTTCCCTGTTTTCCCCAAAAAAGGGTCCTATGTTCCCTGTTTTTCCCAAAAAAGAGTCCTATGTTCCCTGTTTTTCCCCAAAAGGGTTCCCTGTTTTATCTCAAAGAAGGTCCTATGTTCCCTCTTTTTCCCAAAAAAGGGTCCTATGTTCCCTGTTTTTCCCAAAAAGGGTTCCCTGTTTTATCCCAAAGAAGGTCCTATGTTCCCTGTTTTTCCCAAAAAGGGTTCCCTGTTTTCCCCCAAAAGAGTCCTATGTTCCCTGTTTTCCCCAAAAAGGGTCCTATGTATGAACATGCCATGATTTTAAGGACTCTTATGGGCTTCCTTATTTATTATATTTATTTTTATCTTAGTTTACTTATGACTGAGAGCGATGTTTTTACAATTGTTTTATTTTAAACTGTGTGTGAGTGTGTGTGAGAGTGTATGTGAGGTATGATATATATATATTTTTTATTTTACTTTTGTGTTTCATTGGTACAGTCGAGAGCTTGTTTTTTTTGCATTTCACTGCACTGTTTTTTAACCTTGGGTTTTGCTTTTGCATGTGACCAATAAACTTATCTATCTATCTATGTATCTATGTTGATGGACTCTCTCTATCTATCTAGCCTCTACCTGGTCTTTTTACTAAACTTAACCAAGTCCTTTCTTCATTGCCTAAACCCAACCAATGGGACAATTCCACTTTTTGCTCAAATAAAAGTCACAACTCAACTTTTCATTCAGAAATAGGCAAAAAAAAAAGTCACAACTGCACTTCCAGGTATGAGCCCCCACATTTGGTACCTACACCAAAGACTAGACTACTGTAACGGTCTTCTGACTGGTCTCCCCCAAAAAAGCATCAAACAGCTGCAGCTCATTCAGAACGCTGCAGCTCGAGTTTTAACCAGAACAAAGAGATCAGATCACATCACCCCGGTTCTTCAGACCTTACACTGGCTCCCAGTCAGCTACAGAATAGATTTTAAAGTTCTGCTCCTGGTTTACAAACCACTGAATGGTTTAGGTCCAGAATACATGAATGACATGTTAGTAGAGTATAAACCCAGTAGAGCTCTGAGATCTACTGACTCAGGTCAGATAGTGGAGCTCAGAGTTCAGACCAGACATGGTGAAGCAGCATTTAGCTGCTATGCTGCAACAACTGGAACAAACTACCAGCTGAACTGAGATCAGCCCCAACTGTCACCACTTTTAAATCCAGGTTAAAAACATTTCTCTTTTCACGTGCTTCTAGCTGAGAACTTAAAACTTTATCTATTTTCTTTTCTTTTACTTTTATTTGCTCTTGCTTTTAACTCTGTTTTCAGTGTTTTGTTTGTTTTTATTCTGTCTTATGCTTATTTTTTTAAAATGTTTTGTCTTTATGTAAAGCACATTGAGTTGCCTTGGTATGAAATGCGCTGCTATATAAATAAAGATGCCTTGCCGTGCCTCGCACCGGTGGCTAACGCTACCAGTTAGCCGCTCGCTAGAAAGCTACTAAAACCGACTTCCGTTGTGGTGTGACGCAGTGGATCATGGGAAAATAAAGTGGTGGATAGTACGCGGTCTGGAACACAGCCAACAAGACGACTAAGACGACTATGAGGATATTAACATGTTGACATGTTGACCAGCAGGTGCGGGGGGTCCAGATGGAGTCTCTGGCCGGCTACGTGTACAAAGCGGCGAGCGAGGGTCGAGTCCTGACGCTGGCGGCGCTGCTGCTCAACCACTCGGAGGCGGAGACGCGCTTCCTGCTGAGCTACGTCACCCAGTTGTCGGGGCAACGCTCCACGCCGCTCATCATCGCCGCGCGCAACGGACACGACAAGGTGGTGCGGCTGCTGCTGGACCACTACCGGGTCGACACGGAGCAGACCGGCACGGTGCGCTTCGACGGGTGAGACACCGCTTCACTTCCTCCATCCTTCCCTCTTTCCTTCCTTCCTCCATCCTTCCCTCTTTCCTTCCTTTCTCCCTTCCTCCTTTCTTTCCCTTCATCCATCCTTCCTTCCTTCCTCCATCCTTCCCTCTTTCCTTCCTTTCTCCCTTCCTCCTTTCTTTCCCTTCCTCCATCCTTCCTTCCTTCCTCCATCCTTCCCTCTTTCCTTCCTTTCTCCCTTCCTCCTTTCTTTCCCTTCCTCCATCCTTCCCTCTTTCCTTCCTTCTTTCCTTCCTTCCTCCGTCCTTCCCTCTTTCCTTCCTTCTTTCCTTCCCTTCCTCCATCCTTCCCTCTTTCCTTCCTTCTTTCCTTCCCTTCCTCCATCCTTCCCTCTTTCCTTCCTTCTTTCCTTCCTTGAACCAATCTGTTCCCTTCCTTCCCTCTTTCCTTCCTTCCTTCCTCCATCCTTCCCTCTTTCCTTCCTTCCTTCCTTCCTTCCTTGGACCAATCTGTTCCCTTCTTCCATCCTTCCCTCTTTCCTTCCTTCCTTCCTCCATCCTTCCCTCTTTCCTTCCTTCCTTGAACCAATCTGTTCCCTTTCTCCATCCTTCCCTCTTTCCTTCCTTCCTTCCTTGAACCAATCTGTTCCCTTCCTCCTTCCTTCCCTCTTTCCTTCCTTCCTTCCTTCCTTCCTTCCTTCCTCCTTTCTTTATTTCCGTGAACCAATCTGTTCCCTCCCTCCATCCTTTCTTTCCTTCTTTCCTTCCTCCTTTTTTTCCCTTCGTCCATCCTTCTGCTTCCTTTCTTGGCCTAATTTGTTCCCTCCCTCCATCTTTCTTTCCTTCCTTGCTTTTTCCCTTCCCTTTTCCTTCCTTCCTTCCTTCCTTCCTTCCTTCCTTCCTTCCTTCCTTCCTTCCTTCCTTACTTCCTTCCTTACTTCTTCCTTCGTTTTTGACCCAATTGACCCGATCTGTTCCCTCCCTCCATCTTTCTTTCTTTCCTTTTCCCTTCCTTCTTTCCACAATCCTTTTCCCCTTCCTCCCTTCCTTCCTCACTTCTTCCTTCCTTTTTGACCCAATCTGTTCCCTTCCTCCAGCCTTCCCTCTTTCCATCCTTTCTTCCTTCCTTCTTTCTACAATCCCTTTCCGCTTCCTTCCTTCTTTCCTTCCTTCCTTCCTTGACCTAATCTGTTCCCTCCCTCCATCTTTCTTTCCTTCCTTCCTTCCTTCCTTCCTTCCTTCGTCCTTACTTCATTCTTCCTTTTTGACCCAATTGACCTGATCTGTTCCCTCCCTCCATGTTCCTTTTCCCCTTCCTTCCTTCCTTCCTTCCCTTCCTTCCTTCCTTCCTTCCTTCCTTCCCTTCCTTCCTTGACCCAGGAGGGTTAAACAGATTCAGTTTTTAAAGAAATGCCTAGAACAACAGTGATGTCAGATGTCAAACTAAAACCTGTCGATACTGATCATCAACACATACAGAGCTGATATCTACAGGCCATAATTATTGATTAACAGGTTTTATATTTAACAGTGTAAATATAAAACCTGTTAATCAATGGCTCAATGACCGGGCATTTTAATGAATCTGCAGCTTCAACCTCATTTAATAGTTTTCCTTTTAACAAATCAGCTTCACATTGTTATTGTCACGTGACAGGAAATTAAATAGATTTCCTCCAGGATCAATAATGTGAATCTGAAAAAAACAAGTTATAACTGAAACCTGCCAATACTGATTATCAATACAGAGCTGATATCTACAGGCCATTAATTATTGATGGAGAGATTTAATATTTACACTCTTGATTTGCCTTTTTTTTAACGATTAAAACTTTATTGGGATTTTTGAATATCACACATCACAAGTATTTACACCACCAGTCAAATGTTTGAACATTCAATTCAATTCATTCAATGGTTTTACTTTATTTTTATCACTTTCTACATTTGTAGATTCAAACTGACGACATCAAAACTATGAAGGAACTGGTATGAAGTGTTAAACAAAGCAGGATATGTTTTATATATTAGATTTTTTCAAAGTAGACAACACTCCACATTTGAATCTACATTGTAGAAAGTGATTTAAAAAGAAAGAAAGACCATTGAATGAGAAGCTTTGTCCAAACTTTTGATTGTTAGTTTATGTCATGTATGTTTGGTTACATAACAGTTAATGTTGAGCTTCTTTACAGAAAGTTACGTTAAACAGGAACAGTCAACCTGACCCCTAAGGAATGATATATTCTTCTTTATATTTAGATTAGAATTGATCCTTTTAGGTTCAGACAGTCAGAGACTCTGAGGTGTTTGAACCTGTAACGACAGAAACTGTTTCTGTTCCTGATACGATCAGTTTCACCTTCAGTGTCAATGGAGATGGAAATGAGACCGAGCCTCAAAGTCATTTACATGTCACCTGTGGAGGGGGGGGGTAAATAAAACAGTTAGAGACTTAAACAGTAGGAACAATAGACTCCTGTTGTTTATTCTGTTTGATTAACAGCTCGTCCTGTTGTGACGACGATCAATAAAGTTAATTCAACAAATCAAAACAATGAGATAATAGATAAGTTTGAATCACTGATGAAATTAAAAGACGAGTTTATCGGAGCAAAGATCAAGAAGATGATATGAAACGGTCCACTTCCTGTCTCTCTATGCTGTCCTTTCAAAATAAAAGCACAAAAAAACTCCAGAAAAATGTTAAAAAATAAATAAAAGAGTTTAAAGAGAGAAAGAAAAATAAAAGAGTTCATGACGATAAAAGTTCAGTTGGACGTTTACGACGCAGAATCGTCCTGAAGGAAACGTCCAGGTGCCAGATTCACCAATATGTTCTTAAGAAAGATCTTAATAAATGTCTTAAGATCTAAAATGAAGAAGTTCATAAGAAAGTTCTTACGTGCAATTCCTCAATATTTTCTTAAGAACAGTAATTTCTTACAAATTTCTTATTTTTCCTCCTTAAGAACTTCTTAAAATACGTCACTGCATTGCATTGCACGCACCAACAAACAGCACAGTTTGCGTCTTAAAGGCAGAGTCTGGAGTTTAGGCTCTTTGTCTAATTAATTAATAAATATATTTACTTACTATGACCTACTAGTCTAAACTTGTCTGAAATTAGTTGAAAAAGGTGATTTTAGAGGCTTATACCTATTCACCGTAGGAATTTTAAGTTAGGTCAAGGTTATGTTGTAAAGTTAAATTTGAGAACTTTGATTTCAAGAATACCATTTATTCTTAAAGGGACAAGGAGGAGTTTTGTTAAAGTGAAGTGTTTCCTCACTACATTTATGAGCCTCCGCACGGTGAAATTCTTTGACCGGTGCAAGACAGACTCATGTTTTCATTCATCAAGAATTAAAGTCAGAGGTTGGAAGACGATCACATACCGTCGTAGTTCCCACCATAAACGGAGATTCTGCAGCGTTATTCTCATGACTCGCCACGAAACCGAAAGTAAAGAAACGCTGGTCGGCTCGCCCAGCATTTCCACCACCACTAATAATAACAAAATAACCATAGAGACAAAACCATAGATTTATCTAAAATGTGTGGGTAGCGGAGATTCATCCACATTAATATCAGACTTTTTTATAACCAAATAGAAACTCCTCGTTGTCCCTTTAAGTGCAATTCCTCAATATTTTCTTAAGAACAGTCATTTCTTACGAATTTCTTATTTTTCGTATAAGAACTTCTTAAAATACGTCACTGCATTGCATTGCACGCACCATTTTAAGACAAGTCAAGGTTGCCTTAAGAAAAAAGTAAAGAACAAATTTGAGAATTTTGATTTCAAGAATACCCTTTATTCTTAATTTTTTTTCTTATCCCTCTTGTTTTTCTGGGTAAAATTGACCCAATTTGTTCCCTTCCTTCCCTTCCTTCCTTCCTTCCTTCCTTCCTTCCCTCCCTTCCTTCCTTCCCTTCGTCCTTACTTCTTCTTCCTTCCTCTTTCTGTCTTTCTGTCCTTCCCTTCTTCCTTCCTTCTTCCTTCCTTTTTTGACCCAATCTGTTCCCTCCCTCCATCTATCTTTCCTTCCTTTTTCCCTTCCTTGTTTCCTTCCTTCCTTCCTTCCTTCTTTCCCTTCATCCTTCCTTCCTTCCTTCTTTGCCTTTGTCCTTCTTTCCTTCCTTCTTTCCCTTTGTCCTTCCTTCCTTCCTTCCTTCCTTCTTTCCCTTTGTCCTTCCTTCCTTCCTTCTTTCCTTCCTTCCTTCTTTCCCTTTGTCCTTCCTTCCTTCCTTCCTTCTTTCCCTTTGTCCTTCCTTCCTTCCTTCCTTCCTTCTTTCCTTCCTTCCTTCTTTCCCTTTGTCCTTCCTTCCTTCCTTCTTTCCCTTTGTCCTTCCTTCCTTCCTTCCTTCCTTCCTTCCTTCCTTCCTTCCTTCCTTCCTTCTTTCCCTTTGTCCTTCTTCCTTCCTTGACCCAGGTGGACAACAGGAGGGTTAAGAAGAAACTTAAGAAAGTTGAGAAAATACTTAAGAACTTTTTTGTAGAATATGACTTCATCTCTTTTTCTCCTTAAGACTGAAGTTAAGAAGAAAATGAGACTTTGTTTAAGGTGTTTAACTTCCTGTTTGACTTCCTGTCGGTGTCCTTCAGCTACGTGATCGACGGGGCGACGGCGCTGTGGTGCGCGTCGGGGGCGGGGCACTTCGAGGTGGTGCGGCAGCTGGTGGGTCACCGTGCCAACGTGAACCACACCACGGTGACCAACTCCACGCCGCTGCGGGCGGCGTGCTTCGACGGGCGGCTGGACATCGTGCGCTACCTGGTGGAGCACGAGGCCGACATCGCCATCACCAACAAGTACAACAACACCTGTCTGATGATCGCCGCCTACAAGGGCCACGCCGACGTGGTCAAGTTCCTGCTGCAGCGCGGCGCCGACCCCAACGCCAAGGCGCACTGCGGCGCCACCGCGCTGCACTTCGCCGCCGAGGCCGGGCACCTGGAGATCGTACAGGTAAGAAAATCACTCAAATCACTCACCTCTCTGACAAATTCACCGTTTTCAAACCAAAATAGAGGAGCTACGTCAGTAGGGATGCCACGATTACTTGTTTTCACGATTAATTCACTTTATGCACAGCTACACTACTTCCTGAAATAAGCCAGCTCGTTTAATTCCTGACTTACATTATTGGACCAACTGATTAATCCAGGTGTGTCTGACCACTGTGACTACTCAGACACACCTGGATTACTCAGTTGGTCCAATAATGTAAGTCAGGAATTAAACGAGCTGGCTTATTTCAGGAAGTAGTGTAGCTGTGCATAAAGTGAATTGCGGTATTAAACGCCACAATTAATTAATCGTAAAGATTCTTAAATACCGTGACTTTCCAAAAAAGATTATGTTGGAAACACAGAGGCAGATGTGCACAAAAGTTAAAGGACAATTCCAGGCGAATTCAACTCAGGGGTGTATTTTCATATCATTTTAGGTCTAACAGAATGAATCTGAAGATTTTCAGTTTAATGTCTCCTGTTTTGCGGTAGTTGTGTCTGTCCCCGCATCGCCACGGCAACGATGAATGAATGGGAGCGAATTGAAGTTCTGCTGCTTAGGCTGTTTCCATCCCTCAAAGTCACAGACAGCGTCAGATGGAGACTCAAACATGCACCCAGAAGTTTATTTACTTCAACAAGCCGACATGTTTGTAAAAGTCGATCTAATTCAAAGTCTCCTGGAGTCTCGCGCGAGACCCAGTTGCCGTGCTCGGTGTGTTCAGGAGCAGTGGGAAAAGCTACCGTTTGTGTCAGAAACACAGGAATATCAACTCTTTACTTGCTTCAAGTGTACATTTTTTTCCACAGACATCGTCAGATGGAGACTCAAACATGCGCCGAGAAGTTTTTTTACTTCAAGCAAGTCCAGAGTTGATATTCCTGTGTTTATGACACAAACGGTAGCTTTTCCCACTGCACCTGAACACACCGAGCACGGCAACTGGGTCTCGCGCGAGACTCCAGGAGACTTTGAATTAGATCGACTTTTACAAACATGTCGGCTTGTTGAAGTAAATAAACTTCTGGGTGCATGTTTGAGTCTCCATCTGACGCTGTCTGTGGCTTTGAGGGATGGAAACAGCCTAAGCAGCAGAACTTCAATTCGCTCCCATTCATTCATCGTTGCCGTGGCGATGCGGGGACAGACACAACTACCGCAAAACAGGAGACATTAAACTGAAAATCTTCAGATTCCTTCTGTTAGACCTAAAATGATAGGAACATACAGCCCCCAGTTGAATTCGCCTGGAATTGTCCTTTAAGGTAAATGTAAGAAATACTGGTCCATTTACCTAACGTAACATACAATTGGTATAGGAATTGAAATGTTAGCGTCTAATTTGTGATAAAAAAAACAAACAGACAAACAATTTAAAAATAAACTTAAACATTTGGTATAGGTGACAATTAATGATTTGAATATTTAAAACACTTCCCCTGGTGGATTAATAATTGGTTGTATATGAATAATAGATACTTAAAATATTTAGTGTATATATATATATATATATATATAGCAGTAGGTTCGTTACCTTTAATTGTCGGTGCAAGCTATTTTTAGAACGGCGGAGCAGAGCCGTGAGCTGCTCAGAGCTACGCTACGGAGGCTAAGTGAATTTCTTGGTTTCCCTCATCAAACTCATCAAATACACAATCCAACAACTCCACAACGCTCTGGTGGACAAGTTGTGAGCTGCACATTCACCACGCTATGAGATAATAACACAACGTTACCACACAGAGTTGTTTTAGAGGGAAATTCATGCAAAACCGCTGATGCACGTTGCCTTCAGGGACAGTTTTTCATCAACAGTCTCTGTATTTCCCTCTAAAACAACTCTGTCTGGTAACGTTGTGTTATTATCTCATCTAACGAATAGGGATTATGGCAATGGGCCAATTTGCCAAAATGTTGAAGTATCCCTTTAATTTTTTCCAGAGCTGTATATTTTGACTATATCTGAAATGAATGAATGCACAGTAATGGTGATGATGTAACTGGCACCGAGTGAATCTCTAACGATGCCGTGTGTTGTCGTGTCGTGTTGTGTTGTGTTGCCGGTGCAGGAGCTGGTGCGCTGCCAGGCTGCCATGGTGATGAACGGCCACAGCATGACGCCGCTGAAGGTGGCGGCGGAGAGCTGCAAGGCCGACGTGGTGGAGCTGCTGCTGGCGCACGCCGACTGCGACGCGTCGAGCCGCGTGGAGGCGCTGGAGCTGCTGGGGGCGTCGTTCGCCAACGACCGCGAGAACTACGACATCCAGAGGACCTACCACTACCTGCACGCCGCCATGACGGAGCGCCACCGTCGCCCCGGAGACGTCATCGCCAAGGAGCTGCCGCCGCCCGTGGAGGCGTACGGCGGCCGCGGCGAGTGCAGGACGCCGCGCGAGCTGGAGGCGATCCGCGCCGACCGCGACGCGCTGCACATGGAGGGGCTGATGATCCGCGAGCGCATCCTGGGCGCCGACAACATCGACGTGTCGCACCCCATCATCTACCGCGGCGCCGTGTACGCCGACAACATGGAGTTCGACCGCTGCATCAAGCTGTGGCTGCACGCGCTGCGGCTGCGCCAGAAGGGAAACCGCAACACGCACAAGGACCTGCTGCGCTTCGCACAGGTCTTCTCCCAGATGGTTCACCTGAAGGAGGCGGTGACCGCGCCCGCCGTCGAGCAGGTCAGTGGGGCTGAGTATTGTAGCCAATTTCCTGAATCGATTCGATTTCGATTCCTCGATTAATTCCATCGATTAATCACGATTCGATTTGATTCTCAATCTCCTCCTAAAAAATGAAAATGGCTCAACTCTATTACATAATACAATGTTCTTTATTTTTTTCTTTTCACCATAAACAACAGCTTTTAAGTGCAGACTTGTAAATTTGACAGTTTGAACTTGAACAGTAAATAAAACTGTCCCAAGTCTCAAAAGGGCAATTTTGAAATTAGAAAGGAATTGAGGGAAAGTGAACTTGAACTGAAACATTCCATCACTGCAAATTGCATTAATGAATTAATTTATAATTAAGGCATTGTTTCTTTAAGTGCAAAAATAATATTAATGGTAAAAAAAAAAAAGTAAAAGTAAACTTCAAACTGTCTCAAGTCAAGTCTGCAGCAGCTAAACCTCCCTCCCTCCCTCTTCTCCAGGAAATGTGTAGAAACGGAGCCCACGGTAAATAAAGTGACGGAGAATGTTCATGAGACGAAGAAAAAAAGAAAAAAAAAAGTTCATAAGACGAGTCCGGCCCGGTCCGGTCGCCTATCTCCGGAGTTCGGGCGTCATGTGTTATGATCCGACGGTCATAAAGTGGAGGAGAAAAGTCCCACTGTGAAAACGCGGAGCTGCTCGTGTCCTTTATTCTATAACACGTATCATATGTTGGCTCACCTACGGCGTGAACAACATGCAGTTCCTGTAGATGTCTGTGTGTCTGTGTGTGTCAACGCTGCACCGCTGCCACACACAGACACACACACACAGCGTCGGCTGCTGCTGCTGTGGTGCCGTAAATCCATTCCGTACTGACGTTACGAAGCCGATGGTGCATCAGCATATTTGTCCATAGTGCATCAATAGGCTTGCTACTTTGGTTATAAAAGGTGTACGATAGTCTAACTTTCCACCTCTGGTACGTTAACCCTCCCTGTCAGGTGCTGAGCTGCAGCGTGCTGGAGATCCGGCGCAGCATGGCGCGCGTGGAGGCGGCGGCGGAGGCGGAGCTTCCCCAGGCGCTGGACAACTACGAGTCCAACGTGTTCACCTTCCTGTACCTGGCCTGCATCTCCACCAAGACGTCGTGCGGCGACGAGGAGCGCGCGCGCATCAACAAGCACATCTACGACCTGATCCAGCTGGACCCGCGCTCCCGCGAGGGCTCGTCGCTGCTGCACCTCGCCATCAGCTCGGCCACGCCGGTCGACGACTTCCACACCAACGACGTCTGCAGCTTCCCCAACGCGCAGGTAGGGTCGCCACGGTTACCGCTCTGAGCTATTAATAACAGTCTGCAGGTAGGATCGCCACGGTTACCGGTCTGAACTATTAATAACAGTCTGCAGCTTCCCCAACGCGCAGGTAGGATCGCCACGGTTACCCGTCTGAGCTAATAATGATGGTGTTAGACGCCACAACTAATTAAATGTAAATATTTCTCAATACCGTTTTGTTTGGGGGTTTTTTTTGAGAAATTTTTACCATTTTTCTATTTTATTCAGAAATTTTACCACTTTTTCTAGATTAAGAAAAAAATCTTTTTTTTGAAAAATTTTACCACTTTTTTTCTAGAAATTTTTTACCACTATTCTATTAAAAAAAAAAAAAAAACTTTTTTTTTGAAATTTTACCACTATTTCTAGATTAAAAAAAATATTTTTTTGAAAAGTTTTACCACTTTTTTCTAGTTCTTTTCTAGAATTTTTTACCACCATTCTAGAATTTTTTTTTCACTTTTACCACTTTTTCTCGAGAGTACCCGTATGCAGGGACATGGGCGCCGCCATTAGCCCAGATCCATACCGGAAGTCACGACCGGAAGTTGCTCTTCTTCATGTGTATCATTTCTATGTAGATAAAAAAAATAACTCAGTAACTCAATGGTCCATAATAAAATATTGTTTTCCAGCGGATATCTTAGTTACAACATGATTGAGCTATAAAATATTTTTTTGCATGGATCGTTTATTAAGTTATTGAGTTATTTAAAAAACGCTGCTAACAGCTAACAGCTAGTGCCGAACGGCTAACGGCTAGCGCCGAACGGCTAGCGGCTAACGGCTAGCGGCTAGAGCCACTCCTGCTGACAGCAGACCAGGAGAGAGAGAGAGAAAAAATAAATGAAATGTCGTTGGTGGGTGCTTTGGTTAGGGTTAGGCAATGAAGAAAGGAGTTGGTTAAGTTTAGTAAAAAGAGCAGGTAGAGGCTAGACAGGCCAGAGAGAGACGAAGAAGAGCAACTTCCGGTCGTGACTTCCGGTATGGATCAGCTGGGCTAATGGCGGCGCCCATGTCCCTGCACACAGGTCCCTCTCCTTTTCGTAGAAAAATGTAAACCTATCTTAAAAAAAAAAAAAACTTTTCTTGAGAGAGAGAGAATTTTGACCACTTTTTTATAGAAATGTTTTAAAGGTGATAGCTCCAAGTTTAATTCCTCCTGGCCAGTAGGTGTTGCTGCTCTCGCTCCAACCTTCAGTTTTACTGGTTTCCAGTTGCAGCAGTTACATAGATATATACACGTAGATGCCGCATTCGGGCTTGTCAGGAATGTCGTCGCGGCCGCCATCTTGAGGGGGAGTTCCTATGGTAAAAACCATAGATGACGTCATGCATGTCACGAACGGCAGTACGAGGTAAAACAAAACATAACAAAACCCATTCACCTCCCCCTCAAGATGGCGGCGGCGACGACGATCCGTTCCAATGGGCAGCAGCGTCAGAGGCATCTACGTGTATATTCATTAGATTCACATGACGTCACTGTGTTTCTGCGCCGCCATATTTGTGTCCGAATCAGGGCGATCTGGACACAGATCACAGCGTCACGTTACCAGAACAAGTGGAGTAGTAGGAGGAAATCAGCAAGAGACCGAAAATTGACGTTATTTGAAAGATGCCAGGATTATATTGTGCTGTTGACTGTGATAGCAGTCGCCAAAAAAACCCCGGACTGCAGTTTTATTCCATCCCAAAAGACGTAAAGTTATAGACGTAATAAATAGTTGACTGCAGGCAGTCTATCAGTGGCAGCGTGGGCTGTGACAAGTCTCACAAAAAAGAGGGGATTCACTTTTTTTTTAATAACATGGATATATTGAATTCTGCATTTTGATTACTTTCTTATTAATTACTCACTGATTCTGCATTTAGGGTCTTTTATTTCTGTATAACAGACCGTTGCTAAGTAAAACGGGCCGTTGCTAGGGACGCCGCTCTGATCAGCGGAGCAGAGCAGAAGAACTATCAAGGATTTTTACCTTGTGTTTCATTTTGACCAGCTTCAGACTAATTGTGATGTTAGAAAAATGACTTGTAGCTCGTTAGAGGGAGAGTGGAGGCTCTCTGCCTCCCTCACCGCTGCTGGAAACCAAACCTGCGATCAGAGCGGACAGAGCGGACGGGCCAGCGCAGCCACAGCTGTGACCACTGACCAGCTGTGTCTGTGCCACCGCGAGTCCCTGACACAAACGTGTCCCAAACCGTAGTCTCTTATGACAGACAGGACGACATAAATGCGCACATCGTATCATTTACATGATAATTCATCAATCTACTGATTGATTATCAAAAAACAACTACACACGAGTCGACTGAGAGGAGGGTGAGGAGCAAACAGCGGAGAAGTGACCGGACTAAGGACTTTGATCAACATTACGTCTCAAATTAATTAATTAATTCATAAACTGTGTAATAAGTGGGATAATATAGAGTTAGTCTGTTGTTATAGAGATATAAACCCAGACAGGATGTATGAAACCCTGTCATTTCGGACACAAATATGGCGGCGGTCCCTTCGACGTGACGTCACTGCAACCTATGAATATCTATGGCAGCAGTTACACATGACATCATCGTTCTAATGCTGTTGCCACAGAGATCATTCCATGCCGACGTTGCCAACGTAACCAGATGTAAATATTTATATATTTCGGACCCGCCAAAATGTATTAAACAATTATTTATATACTATTAAAAAAAAATTCAGTAAAATTAATACTTTTATTCTGCACCCCTCTAGACATTCTGTGGATGCATTATTTTTTTTTAAATGTATCCTTTTGATGAAAAAGTTGTAGCTATGACCTTTAATATTTTTGGAGGTATTGTACCACTTTTTTCCAGAAATTTCTCTACAATATCTCCAAAAATTTACGTTGGCCCTATTTTGAACGTACTACATCGACTGTAATCTTCAGTCTCGGAACAGATGTTTGTGTATCTTTGGTGTTTGCTTCAAAATTTTGGTCTAATTTGTGTGAATTTAGGCTCCTTGATGTAAAAATGTTTGAGAACCAGTGGTATAGATGACAAATAATCACTGAAATAACATTTCCCCTGGGGGATTAATAATTGGTCCTGTATTAGCTCATTGAGTGCCATTGTATCTATGGACGTCAATCAAAATCCAACGCTTGAGTGCCAATGACGTTTATATACGTCAAATGCACTTTAGGAGAGGGTGAGGGGGCAGCAACTGCTCGTACTTGTTGTATTTTAGTTGTTGTTGTTTTTTTGTTTTTGTTTTTTGGGGGTGGAGGGGTCAATGAAAAAACATGTGAAATGAAATTTTCAGAGGTCTTACATGTTTTTGAAGCCAAAATGAAAACGGATGAATCAGTTTTTCTTGAGAGACTCTCTTTCACAAAAATGCATTTTTCTCAGCTTTCTAGAAAAAAAGTGGTCTTTTTGGTGCAACCAGGCTCTATTCAACTTAAGATAAATCAGGAATGGAACAAGGTACAAACAAATGAGTTTTTCCCTAGTTAAATAGAGAGTCTCCTCTTTCCTTTGAGCTGTTTGGTGTTTTCAGAGTCATAGTACAAAATATTCTCTGGGTCTAGAAATATTACTCAAAATGCCCCAAAACGCTGGCACCAGGCACTGACCATTTTATAAAAGGTCTGGCACTCAATGAGTTAATAGATTCTTAAAATATTTTGTATATTATTAGTTGGCCTAATGTAATTTATATTTTGACTATATTTGAAATTAATTAATGCATAATAATGGTGATAATCGTAACTGGTACCATGTAAATCTCTAATCATGGCGTCTCTACGTGTCAGGTGACGAAGCTGCTGCTGGACTGCGGCGCGCCGGTGAACGCCATCGACCACGAGGGCAACACGCCGCTGCACGTGATCGTGCAGTACAACCGGCCGATCAGCGACTTCCTGACGCTGCACGCCATCATCATCAGCCTGGTGGAGGCGGGCGCGCACACGGACCGGACCAACAAGCAGAAGAAGACGCCGCTGGACAAGAGCACCACCGGCGTGTCGGAGATCCTGCTCAAGACGCAGATGAAGATGAGCCTCAAGTGTCTGGCCGCGCGCGCCGTCCGCCGCCACCACATCACCTACCGCAACCAGATCCCCAAGACGCTCGAGGAGTTCGTCGAGTTCCACTGAGCTGAGGATGAGCGCTTTGCTTTTTAAAATAAGACAAAGACAAAAAAACAAAAAAACTACTTTGTTATCGTTTTTCTAACAGACGACAAAGAAACTAAGAAACACACAAAAAAACACACAAACGGTGCTGAGGACGAGGACGAGGACGCGCGTTAGAGGATTTTATAAAAGTTAAAAAAAACAAAGAAAGAAAGAAGTGGGTTTGCTCTTTTTTTTCCTTTTTTTTTTTTTTTTTTAAAGGGATAGTTCAACATTTAGTCAAATTGGTCCATTGCCATAATCCCTATAGTCATAGCAGTAGGTTTGTTAGCTGTAATTGTCGGTGCAAGCTGTTTTTAGAACGGCGGAGCAGAGCCGTGAGCTGCTCAGAGCTACGCTACGTATGGAGGCTCATTATGGGATTTCTTTCTTGGTTTCCCCTCATCATCAAACTCATCAAATACACAATCCAACAACTCCACAACAACGCTCTGGTGGACAAGTTGTGAGCTGCACATTCACCACGCTATGAGATAATAACACAACGTTACCACACAGAGTTGTTTTAGAGGGAAATACATGCAAAACAGCAGCATTTACCTCTAAAACAACTCTGTCTGGTAACGTTGTGTTATCATTTGCATTTTGGAGTTGTTGCATTGTGTATTTGATGAGGGAAACCAAGAAATCCCATAATGAGCCTCCGTAGCGTAGCTCTGAGCAGCTCACGGCTCTGCTCCACCGTTCTAAAAAATAGCTTGCACCGACAATTAAAGGTAACAAACCTACTGCTATGACTATAGGGATTATGGCAATGGGACAATTTGACAAAATGTTGAACTATCCCTTTAAGTATTAACAGAGAAGAACCAGCAGCTGCAGCCCAGCCCGTCTGTCTGTCCGTCGTCTTGTCTCTGATTGGTTGGACGCCGTCCGTCCTCGTCCTGTTGCCTTAACGACAGAGAGACAGAGCGACGACACGACCTCACCTGTCGATCACATGGTTTTTATTTTTTAATGTGAGATTTTAATTCTGTTTTAAAAATGAACTTTATTTTATTTTTGAAAAAGGGGGTTATTTTCTTCTTCTTCCTGTTTGACTCAAACTAAAACAAAGTGGCCAAAAGTGAGTGGACACACACACATAAACACACACACACAGAGTTAAATTTACATATTTAGGTTTTAAAGGGATAGTAGCATTTTTTTTAAAGTGGGGTTGTATGATCTACAAATAGCCCCTAAGTACTTTAATTGCAGTAGAAGACTCTCTGCACTTCTCCCGTTAGCAACGCCAGCCCATAATAGCCCTGCCCAGAGATTTACAACATACAGTGTTGTGAACAGACCCAAAGAAACTGCCTATTTTCACGGCCTAAAAGAGGTTTTTAGGTTTTCTTTCAGGTAAAACCTCTTTTATGTCGTGAAAATAGGCCGTTTCTTTGGGTCCGTTCACAACACTGTATGTTGTAAATCTCTGGGCAGGGCTATTATGGGCTGGCGTTGCTAACGGGAGGAGTGCAGAGAGTCTTCTACTGCAATTAAAGTACTTAGGGGCTATTTGTAGATCATACAACCCCACTTTAAAAAAAATGCTACTATCCCTTTAATACAAAGATGAGTTTATTTATTTTGAAACGTCGACTCTTCTTCCTGTCGATGGTTTTTAACAGAAGTCTCGGAGAAAAACAAAAAAAAACGACAGATTAATTCTATCTATGATTTTAAATTAAATAAACATTTTCTGAAACACGTCGATGTTGTTGAAGCGTCCGCACACTTTTGTCCACGACGGTACCAACATGTCTGACTGCTCCTTCACACGAGCTTTTATTTTGAAAAGGTGTGAGGGAAGGAAATCTGTTCAATGTTTAATGTTATATCAGTAATATCGATGAGATCATCAGAGGTGAAGTCACACGGTCCAAAAAAAACTCAGATCATCCAAATTGATCAATTTTTCTGTGATCGTTTGTTTGATCTGTGATCGTTTGAGACGTCCTGAGTCATTGTTTTTTTTTGTCCAATCAACTGTCAAGGACCCGAAGACACTGAACGTTTTGGATCTGATTGGTTTTAAATAAAAATCTGTAGATCTGTGGCTTATATTGATAATTAGATCCAGCTGTTAATTATTATTGATGAGCTCTGACCAAGCCAAAGATTGTGTGTGTGAGAGAAGCGACGCATCACTCTGTCACGTCTCGCTACGACCAGCAGAAACACTGCAAAAACTCAAACTCTTACCAAGAATATTTGTCTTATTTCTAGTCGAAACAATCTCATTCTACTTAAAATAAGACAATAAGAAATCGCATTAAAAAGTAGCTTGTTTTTAGACACTTTTTACTTCTTTCAAGCAGATTTTTACTTAAAATAAGTAGAAAAATCTGACAGTGGATCAAGTTTTTCTTTCTTATTACAAACACAAAACATTTTTTCTACTTATTTCAAGTGAAAATTATCTAAAAACAAGATAATTTTTAGGTGATGAATCTTATTTTAAGTGAAAAGAGTTTAGTTTTGAGTAGAAATGACATTCTGACGAGAAATAAGACAAATATTCTTGGAAAGATTTGGGGTTTTTGCAGTGAACTCCTCAGACTGTCTGTAACTGTATTAAAGGATCAATCAGTAATAATCAATAATTCACACACACTCAGCTTCAGACTTTGAGGTTTTAAGAAGTTAAATAGATTTTGATTCAGATTCAAACTAATTATTGACCCCGCCCCTTTAAATTGATCAGAAACAGGAAGTCGTTGGTTGTTTTGAGGTTGGAGAAGTCTCTTTTAAACTGATCTTTTTTCTTTTTCTTCTTTTTAAAAAAAATCTGAAGTCACACATTCACAAAGCTGCTAATTATTATAATAATATTAAAACGATCGATCGCTTATTGATCGGTCGGTGTGCTGGTCTGTTTCCTGGTCTGGTTCCACTGTGTCAGCAGCCGGTTAGCTTAGCGGTTAGCTTAGCGGCGTGCTAACCCGTAGCTTCACGTCTCCACGGGGAAACGAGTGAATATGAGTTTTATTTATTTATGTGAGAATCAAACTTTGATCAAAAACAGAACAGGAAGTTCAGATGTTTTCATCCAAACTCCGAGGAGACGAAAGATTTAACATCAAGATTTAATTTTTTAAGGGGAAAAATCTTTTAATCTTTGATTTAAACAACTTTATCAACTGATCAATCGATTAATTAATTGATTGATTGATTGTTTTACCTCTAATTCTCTGGTTCCTGTTGTTTGAAACTGTCTATGTGTCTTTGGAGTTTGGACGGTGGCCTCTGAGGGACATTTTTCATCTCATTGATTCACTGAAACATTGATTAAAGGAGTTGAATGTGAGTTCTGCTATCGCTACGTGGCTAACATTAGCATTGTGATGTGAGGCTGGCTTGTTAGCCTAGTTATGCTAACTTAAATAATGAAGTCTGAGACATAATAGAAAAAAAGCTAAACAAGCTAGGTAGCGTAGCGTAGCATTAGCAAAACTCACAAATAGCTCCTTGTAAACAGTTAGCCGTTAGCTGTTAATTGTTTGGAGTTTGGACGGTGGCCTCAGAGGGACATTTTTCATCTCATTCACTGAAACATTAATTAAAGGAGTTGAATGTGAGTTCTGCTATCGCTACGTGGCTAACATTAGCAATGTGATGTGAGGCTAGCTAGCTTGTTGGCATGTTAGCCTAGTTATGCTAAGTTAAATAATGAAGTCCGAGACATAATAGAACAGCAAAACAAGCTACGTAGCCTAGCGTAGCATTAGCAAAACTCACAAGTAGCTCCTTGTAAACAGTTAGCTGTTAGCCGTTAGCTGTTAGCATTTAGCCACAGCCTCAACAGGTGAAGCGATGCAGCTGCAGGTCAGTCCAACATCTGGACCAGTGTGATGATGATTCATTCCTGTGTAACAGCGGATTTAACAGATGCTAACGTTGGCTAATGCTAATGAGTACTGAAGAGGATCAGAGACACTTTTATTTTTATTTTATTTTCATTTTATTTTTTTAAATTCTGACTTAAAACTCGGACGGACGAACAGACGGAGGATCGGCGTCGCACAACTGGACGGGTTTGATTAACGACGATGATGATGAGGTGGTGGTGGTGAAGATGAAGATGTGCCATTCAGAATGCTAATTTTATTTTTTAACTCGTCACAGTTTGTAATTTAACGCTGCAGAGAGTGTGTGTGTGCTGACAGGAGGTCTCACTCTGAACAGTTTTTACCTGCCAAAGATTTTTGTCGCCAATGTCGAGGAAACAAACGGAAGAGAAAGAGACTCCACTCCGGCTGTCGTGTAACTACTTCCTGCAGAGTGAATGCTGCTGTCAAAATAAAAGTCTGCATTCAGTTCTTCTGTTCTCCTGTTGTTTGTTTCACTCTGCAGCCACAACAGAGTCAAAAAAAAAAGACTAAAGACGAAGCCATGGTGGAGGAAAAACACAACCTGGGCAGGTGAACAGAGCTTTTAAAGGTATGAGGACAAATCCCGGTTTAGAAAACAACAGTTTGACTCTGTGACCTTTAAAATCCAGAAAATCAAAACTTCAGAGGAAAGAATTCTTGAGTTTTTAAAATAAAACAAAACTTTCAAATCAAAACAACTCCAATTCTTTTCAAATTAAAACATAACCCCAAAATTTTAAAAATAAATCAGAACTTTCAAATCAAAACAACTGTTATGTTTTTCAAATTAAAACATAACCCCAAAGTTTTAAAAATAAATCCTAGAATTTTCAAAATAAAACATTCCCAAAGTTTTCAAAATTAAAAATATGTATGCCAGTGTTTTCAAAATAAAGTTTAAGATTTTCAAAATACACTTCAGGACTTTCAAAATAAAATTCAAATAGAAGGTCTGCAAAATTTTTATTTTTTTATTTAACCAGGCAGAATCAATTAAGAACAAGTTCTTATTTACAATGATGGCCTGACAAAATAAAAATAAAATTAATTCCAGTGTCCCCAAAGTTTTCGAAATAAAAAATACCAGTGTTTTCAAAATAATTCTTAAGATTTTCAAAATAAAACACCCCAAAAGTGTATCCAGAGCTTTCTAAATAAAGTTTAGGACTAAAACAGAACCCTAGAGACTTCAAAGTAAAGAAAATAATCCCAGTGTTGCCAAATTAAGATAATTCCATTATTGTATTGTTTTCTAAATAAATCCTAGGATTTTCAAATTAAAACACCATCCCAAAGTTTTCAAAAATAAGACACACATCAAATATTTCTCAAGCTGTGATGACTCGCTCTCCTCAGACTATGATGAGTCGTGACGTCCCTCATCTTAAATCCAACGTCGCCACGGAGACCTGAGCTCCATTAAAATCCAACATGGCCGACAGCTGTGAAATGTAATTATCACATTCATGTTCCTCAGAGGACGAAGTCTGGACAGACTGAGACTCCTCCAGAGAACAAGTTGAGAAAAGCAACAAAAAGAAACTGATGCCTTACCGGAGAGTTTTGTCAGCTCTGAGACGAAGATCGGCCCGCCGGTTTCCCTTTAGAGTTGCTGAAGAGTTTCTCTGATGACTTTAGGTGGAGGCAGGCTAACACTACCCATACACTTCCAGTGTTTGAGCTAAGCTAATTAGTGACTTTAGGTGGAGGCAGGCTAACACTACCTATACACTTCCAGTGTTTGAGCTAAGCTAATTAGCGACTTTAGGTGGAGGCAGGCTAACACTACCTATACACTTCCAGTGTTTGAGCTAAGCTAATTAGCGACTTTAGGTGGAGGCAGGCTAACACTACCTATACACTTCTAGCATTTGAGCTAAGCTAATTAGCGACTTTAGGTAGGAGGCAGGCTAACACTACCTATACACTTCCAGTGTTTGAGCTAAGCTAATTAGCGACTTTAGGTGGAGGCAGGCTAACACTACCCATACATTTCCAGTGTTTGAGCTAAGCTAATTACGGCGATACGGCTCTATCTCCCTTGTTACTGCACGCACAGTGGAAAGGATGGTGTCTATCTGCTGGTCATGGACTCGGGAGTGAGGCAAGACACGAAAAAAAAATGTTAGCGTATCCCTTTAAATCAGTAAAGTTTCATTAATGAAGAAGAGACAGGAAACAGCTCGGTAACATTTTACATTCTCAGCTTTATTATTAACACTAGTTACTGTGAGCGAGTGAATCTACAGGAAACAACAACATCATCATCTTATTATGCAACATTAATGCCACTATCCTCATCATCATCATCATCATCATCATCCTCACCTTCATCAATCAGACACATGTTTATTTACAACAAAAAAAGTTCAAGTTTGTCTTTATACAACAAAAGTGCTTCAGCTATAAAATCTGGAAGTAATAACCATGAAGTGTTTACGATGCGTTTACAGTCCGTCGAGTATAAAAGCAGCCGCAGGTCGACTGATGATGTCACAGTCACATGATGTCACCAGTGTAACCACGTAAACGTCGCTACTGGATAAAGTTCAGGAAGAAAAAGACAAAACAAACTGAACAAACTGTTTGTGGTCGAAGGGAAGAAGCTGCAGATGACGTCGGCTGGTGGTTCCAGCGAAGGAGTTTCAGGGTTCAGACGCATTTTAGCCAACAAGTTTCCATGACGATACATGACCCCCTAAACTGTCAATGTACGCATGAAATATAGGAATAAAACCATGTAAAAAAAAAAAAGGAAATATTGTAGAGAAATTTCTGCAAAAAAGAAGTGTTATGATTTCTAAAAAAAAAAAAAAAAGTGGTAACATTTCTCAAATTTTTTTTAAAATCTAGAAAAAGTGGTAAAATTTAAAAAAAAATTAATAAAATAAAATAATTTCTCAAAAAAAAGTTAAAAAATTCTAGAGTAAGTGGTTACATTTCTACGACTGAGTATCAGGGCCACATTGACGGATAAAAATATCGCAAACTTCGAGAATAAAGTTGTAAATTTACGACTTAATTCTCGTAATGTTATGACTTTTTTCGTAGGAAATGTGCGACTTTATTCTCGTAAATTTACGAGAATAAATTCGTAAATTTACGACTTCATACTTATTCTCGTACTTTATTCTCGAAGTCTGTTTTTTTTTCTCAATGTGGCCCTAATACTCCGTCGTACATTTAAATAAAAAAGTGGTAACATTTCTGGAAAAAAAAATTAAAAAAAATAATTTCTCAAAAGAAAAGTTGAAAAATTCTAGAAAAAAAGTGGTAAAATTTCAAGAAAAGGTTGGGGACCCCCTTGACCCCTCTCAAGGACCCCTGTGGGTCCCCAGACCCCACTTTGAGAACCATTTCTCTACTGCACCTTGCAACGCTATTGATATCGATATTAAATCGACCACGTCGGCTGTTTTTACTAAGTGAGAGAACGACTCCGTGACTTTTCCAAAACTTTCGGGGTGTACTGAAGTTTCCAAGACTTTTCTAGACCTGGAAAATGACATTTTCAAATTCCATGACTTTTCCAGGTTTTTTTTTTAAAACGTACGAACGCTGGTGTTTGATGAAGGTCGAGACTCTGTGAATATAAATCTGTTCTCTGAGGCTACGGTGGCCCTGAAGGACAAAAACACATTAAACAATAGCAAACATCAAACAAAAGTCGCATTTGTTTTGTTCCTGTCATTATTTTGTCCCTCAGGTCACCATGGTAACAGATGTAAACAAACCTCTGACCGACTGACGGACCAGAGCTGAAGCTGATTGGCTGGTTCTGCTGACGCGTCTATAACATGTTCACGGCTGATTGGCTGACTCGTTACTGAGTTATTGATTAGCGGGGGAGGGGGGAGGGGGCGGGGCATCAGGGTCCCTGAGTGACAGGTGGAGGCTCGTGATGCGTTCAGGGTCTCCTCGGTCTCCAAGCATCACCTGAACGCAGCATCGGCGACGCCCCCCACACACGTTACAACTCCTCTGCTGCCTTCCCATTGGCTACGGGCTGCTCGTCCTCTTCCTGTCTCCGCCTCCTGTTGAAGAAGCCGAGCTGAGGAGAAACAAACGTCATTGATTATTGATTAGCTATTGATTCTCTTATCACTGTGGAGTACGTCGGCCCAGTCTGAAGAACTAAACTTCAGAACTTCACCTTTAAAACTTCTGCTTCACTTTCAGACCAATCAGCATTAACATGCACTGATCAATTTAGAGACTTTGGGCTATTTTTCTTCCTTAACATGTATTCTTTCAGAAAAGTCAAAAGAAATGGTAGAAAATCCACATTAAGGTTGGTTATTTTACTTCATTTTGTCTCCTTCGTCAGTAGATTTCTCTTAAATTCGCTAAAAGTTAACAGCTACTGTGACATACTGTGCTGTGCCTGTCGTCTGACCCGTGTCAGGTGGCTCCAAAAATTGTCATTTCCTTTGTATACGCAACAAATCCTAAAAGTAGGATTGACAATAACAATCTCTGTAGTTTTACAGTCCAAGTCTTTAAAGGCCGTAACGTTTTCTCAGAAAGAGTTTTTCAGACTCAGACTCCTCTCTAGAAATCTCCACTTCAGCAGCACTTCCAGACACCAAACCTTCCACTTTGATCCCTTTCTATATTCTGAAGGTTTTTACAGAGGGGATTGTTGATATATCATTCACACACACTAAAAACAGTTGGGTTAAAAATTAACCCAATTTTAACCCAACTGCTGGTTCAAATAAGGACAAACCCCTTTTTGGGTTATTTTAACCCAACCGGTTGGGTTAATCTTTTTGACCCAACTTTTGGGTTGAATATTCAACCCAAGAGTTGGGTTATGCTAACTACAACGCTGGGTTATTTTTAACCCAACTATTGGGTCGTGTATAAAGCACTTGCTCGACCCAATAGTCGGGTTAAAAATAACCCAATGTTGTAGTGCGTGGACAGCATTTTTCAAATGAACCGGCCGGTTAAGTCACAGAATTACCCAACCCAACCCAACAAATGGGTTACTCACTGAAAAATAACCCAAAAATTTAACTCAACACCAATAACTCAGAAATTGGGTTACAGAGATAACCCAACATTTTTTAGTGTGCAGCCTCATTTAGACAACATTTTATTACTAAAAACATGGAGACATTAGATGTTTTTTTAGGGCTGGTGACAGTATTTTCTCATTTACAGAGTGATAAAAAGAGATATCCACAATCCTCCTCTGGAAAAACTAAAGACTCTAATATGTCAACAAAATTTTTTAATTTTTTTTCCCCTATTGACCTGTAGAGTCTCTCCGGTGGTCAAATTGTATTTTTAATGTGACAGAGACATGAAGCTAATTAAACTGATTCTATCATTACAAATTAATTGTTTACACAAAGAACAAAGATAAATGAACTGATGCTTTTAATTAGTTTGAGCTGCAAACGACTTTATACATCCTGTGTGTGTGTGTGTGTGTGTGTGTGTGTGTGTGTGTGTGTGTGTGTGTGTGTGTGTACCTTCCACAGCGCCAGCACCAGCAGCGCCAGCAGCAGCAGACCGCCCAGCGAGCTGCCCAGGATGATCCAGAACGGCACCACGTAGTCCTCGTCCTTCCTCAGCTCCATGACGATCTGCAGTGACATCATCCATGACATCATCCTCATTACATCATCATCCTCATTACATCATCATCATCCTCTGACCCTGTGACCTTCATCAGCTCCAGTTTTACAGCATCACCTATAAAACCTTTAAAACTACATGGTGTCAGTGAACGCAGCATCACTGTGGTTTGAGCAGCAGAGGGCGCCACCGCTCCACCACCGCCGCTCACGCTATCTATCTATCTATCTATCTATCTATCTATCTATCTATCTATCTATCTATCTGTCTGTCTGTCTGTCTGTCTGTCTGTCTGTCTGTCTGTCTGTCTGTCTGTCTGTCTGTCTGTCTGTCTGTCTATCTATCGTCCATCCATCCATTAATGACTATTTATCTATCTATCTATCTATCTATCTATCTATCTATCTATCTATCTATCTATCTATCTATCTATCTATCTATCTATCTATCTATCTATCTCAACTTTTCATCTTCATGAAAAACTTGAACTCTCACTGAAGTTTCTTTTCTTTTTTTTGGTTCTTTCTTCTTTATTTTTTACGGTACTTTTTGTTTTTGTGCTGATATATTGATTATTTATTTATTTCACTTCTCTGTACACATTTACTCCTGAGTGACTCATACAGTAGATGGATGGATGGATGGATGGATGGATGGATGGATGGATGGATGGATGGATGGATGGATGGATGGATGGATGGATGGATGGATGGATGGATGGATGGATAGATAGATAGATAGATAGATAGATAGATAGATAGATAGATAGATAGATAGATAGATAGATAGATAGATAGATAGATAGATAGACAGACAGACAGACAGACAGACAGACAGACAGACAGACAGACAGACAGACAGACAGACAGACAGACAGACAGATAGATAGATAGATAGATAGATAGATGGATAGTCATTAATGGATGGATGGACGATAGTGTGTGTGTGTTACCTGTCTGACAGGTGAGTCCTCCTGCAGGAACATGGGACTGGAGGAGTTGAGTCTGATGGAGGCCGAGGTCAGGAGCTCCAGAGACCGGAAGGACACCTGAGACCGGGACGGAGAGAGTTTCGCTAAATCAAATTTTTCATGTCACTGTATCGTCGTTTAGACTAATCTGATGTTTGTAAAGTTTATAAAACCAATGATTGGACAAACATTACTATTTCTGTGTGCACATTTTTGTAATTAGTCGTGGTTATCATAGATTAGCCGGGCTAACGGTTAGCTACCTGTTTAACTTTAATAACTCAGTGACTCAATAAACGCTCCATGAAAAAATATTTTCTCCAGCGGATATCTGAGTTCCAACATGACTGAGCTAACTGGAGTAGTTTCATGTCGTGTCCCACAACGGGAGGGTTTTAACAGCTGACGTCCTGCTGTTAGCTTAGCTACCGTTAGCTTAGCTTAGCCCCAACTGTAAGCACTTTTAAATCCAGGTTAAAAACATTTCTCTTTTCACGTGCTTATAGCTGAGAACTTAAAACTTTATCTATTTTCTTTTCTTTTACTTTTATTTGCTCTTGCTTTTAACTCTGTTTTTAGTGTTTGTTTGTTTTTATTCTGTCTTATGCTTCTTTTTTTTAATGTTTGTCTTTATGTAAAGCACATTGAGTTGCCTTGGTATGAAATGCGCTATATAAATAAAGATGCCTTGCCTTAGCTACCGTTAGCTTAGCTACCGTTAGCTGTCCCTGTCAGCTGAGCCACTGATGCTTTCTAGACACCGTGATTCCCCCAAACTGAATAAATACAACACATAGCAACACAAAACACACACACACAGAAATAGTAATGTTTCTTCAATCATTTCAGATTTGTCTAAACGGTGATAGGGCCTGAAAAATATGATATATAGCTAAACTCTCGTTCGTTACTATTGATCTCATTCAAATTACGTGCTGGTTTTCTACCCAGGAAGTTGAACGTAAACAACAAGGAGATTCGGTCTATAACAGCTGTAATAACGTATGTGTGTGTGTCTTTGTGTGTGTGTGTTACTGCAGCGTCTCCATGGCGACTCACAGCGAGCAGAGCAGGAAGCTCCAGTTTCCCTCTGAGCGTCACCTTCACGTCTCTGGAGGACGGGACGTCCAGAAGACAGACCACCACGAGACTGGCACTGTTACTCTGGTTCTACACACACACACACACACACACACACACATTAACACAAACATTAACACACATTAACACACACACACACATTAAAGGAGAATTCCGGTCATTTTTGACCCCTAAATCGTTGTCCTGATGGTCACCCAGTGTTGGGGGGAGTAAAAAACGTGACTAAAATAGCCATGGTGTAACATGTTTTTTACTCCCCCCCGACACTGGGTGACCATCAGGACAACGATGTAGGGGTCAAAAACGGCCGGAATTCTCCTTTAACACACAGTCTGACTCTGATTGGCTGAGGTCTTACCAGCTGTGACAGGGGGGTCAGGTCCTCCGCCATCACCTGATTGGTCGATCTGAGCGGTGGCGGTGAACAGTGAGAGGCTGCGCCCTGCTGGGGAGGAAGTGATGTCATCAGCACCTGCACTGTAAAAACTCAAACTCTTTCCAAGAATATTTGTCTTATTTCTTGTCAAAATGTCTCATTTATAGTCAAAACTAATCTCTTTCCACTTAAAAATGAACTTGTTTTTAGATCATTTTCACTTGTTTCAAACTAATTTTCATTTGAAATAAGTAGACAAATCTGCCAGTGAAAGCAAGTTTTTTGTACTTGTAATAAGGAAGAAAAACTTGATCCACTATCAGATTTTTCGACTTATTTCAAATGAAAATAGACTTGACAGAAGTCAAAAGTGTCTAAAAAAGCTTTTTTTTTATGTATAACTATGTATGTGTATGTATAAATATACATATTTTAGGTAGAATGAGATTTGTTTTGACTAGAAATAAGACAAATATTCTTGGTAAGACATTGAGTTTTTGCAGTGTGTCAATCATCCTGCTGCTGTGATCAATAGATGTTTGATTACAGATGAACAGCTGATTGATCGGGTATTGATCAGGTATTGATGGGGTACTGATCGGTGGTCTGACGGACCTGCGGTGCCGGTTCGATGCTGGACTCGGTGATGTGGACCAGCTGGTTTCCTCCTCGCGTCACGGCCCAGATCTCCGCCCTGAACTGCAGCCCTGTCACCGGGAACAGACCCAGGTTCTGGATCTGTGGGTCCAGGTCCAGAGGACAGGGCAGGGGACAGAACCAGAACAGAGGCATAACAGACAGTTTCCTTTTAATATTCATCCAAATGTACATTTTATTCTGAAACACATCATCAGACTGAGTGAGTCTCTCTAGTTCTGTAACAACAGGTCGTCTCCTTCCAAGTGGAGCAGATACGTGTCATGGTTCTCATAGATTTAATAGATCCAATAGAGCGCCGAAGCGGAGGCAGGAAGTAACGTCGCCATGGGACCTCAACTCTGAAAAAGTCTCCATGTAAATGAACAGGAGTCAAAGTTTTATTTCTACTCTGATTGAATAGTGTGATGATAAAACTCTCTAACCTCTACCTGTTCATGAAGAGAAACCAGCAGTTTGTTGTAGAACTATTGTAGAATAAAACTCCTTAGAATCCGTAACCATAGAGACTCCAGGTGGCGTAGTGACGTCACCATGGCGACCACATGGCGTCCTTCCTTTCCCGTGTCAGCTGGTGACACCAGTGGTGTGTCTCAAATCACACACTTCTCTTAGTGCACTGCACAAGGCAGTGCACTGTATTTCGACAGGGTCGTACCGTCTCAAATCAAACTCTGCCGCTGCGCACTGACCGGAAATGACTCCACAGCTTCTTCTTCTATTTTTTTTAATTCTGATCGCAACCATAGCAACCGGCCGTTGGAGCCCTATCACCGACACTTGACAGCGCTTTCTGCTCAGTGTGAACGCACTTATGTACTCAAAATATTAAGTGTAAGTGCAGAAGTGCGTGATTTGAGACACACCTCAGATCTGTAGACCGTAGAGCGTCTTCACACTAAATACATTCTTCTGTTGCCGTGACAACAAACTGCTGGTTTCTCTTCATGAACCGTGGTGTTTTAAACAGGTAGAGGTCAGAGAGTTTTATCATCACACTATTCAATCACATTAGAAATAAAACTTTGACTCCCGGTCACTCACATGGAGACTTTTTCTGAGTTGAGGTCCCATGGTGATGTTACTTCCTGCTTCTGCTGAGGCTCTCTATAGATCCAAAAACGGAAAAAAAAATCCTCAAATAACAGAAAAAAATACTCTGAAAAAACAAAAAAATACTCTGAAAAACAGAAAATATTACTCAGAAAAAACAGGTTGTTGTTGTTTTTGGTGTGATGATATTGATGATATTAGTGTGTGTGTGTGGACTCACGGTGTAGGTGAGGTTGAAGGTGTGTGAGCTGCCGTCGGTCTGGTCCCTGGAGGAAGAGGAGGAGGAAGAGGAGGAAGAGGAGGAGGAAAAGGGGGCGGAGCCTCGGATGTTGAAGCGAGGAGTGTTGGTGTCTCTGTGGACGGATACAGATGTTGAGAAGGAGACTCCAGATGTGGAAACACTGTGACATCATCACACTGCTGTGACATCACACCTCACCTGGTGAACAGCAGGTCCGTCTGGTATCTCAGAGGGAGGATGATGTCACTCAGGTTGTCGTCTGGGAAACCATCTGCTCCCTCACTGTTACACACACACACACACACACACACACACACACACCCACACACACACACACACACACACTCAGGTTTACAGCCTCACTGACAGACAGGAAGTGACCTGTGACATCATCGTCCTCACCTGACGGCTTCCATGACGACTCGGACGTGGTCCATGACGACGGAGCGACTGAACTCAAACTCCACCTGGAAGGAAACCTGAGGGGGCGGAGCCACAGCTGTGACATCATCACAGGGACAAGACCGGTCTGAACTGGTCTGTACTGGTCTCTACTGGTCTGTACTGGTCTCTACTGGTCTGTACTGGTCTCTAATGGTCTCTACTGGTCTCTACTGGTCTGTACTGGTCTGTACTGGTCTCTACTGGTCTGAACTGGTCTCTACTGGTCTGTACTGGTCTGTACTGGTCTCTACTGGTCTGTACTGGTCTCTAATGGTCTCTACCGGTCTCTACTGGTCTCTACTGGTATCTATTGGTCTGTACTGGTCTCTCCTGGTCTCTACTGGTCTGTACAGGTCTCTACTTCTCTCTACTGGACTCTACTGGACTCTACAGGTCTCTACTGGTCTGTACTGGTCTCTCCTGGTCTCTAATAGTCTCTAATGGTCTCCAATAGGCTCTAATGGTCTCTACTGGTCTCTAATGGTCTCCAATAGGCTCTTTGGTCTCTACTGGTCTCTAATGGTCTCCAATAGGCTCTTTGGTCTCTACTGGTCTCTAATGGTCTCCAATAGGCTCTAATGGTCTCTACTGGTCTCTAATGGTCTCTGTCTCTATTGGTCTCTAATAGTCTCTAATGGTCTCCAATAGGCTCTAATGGTCTCTACTGGTCTCTAATGGTCTCCAATAGGCTCTAATGGTCTCTAATGGTCTCTATTGGTCTCTAATGGTCTCCAATAGGCTCTAATGTTCTCGTCTGGTCTCTAATGGTCTCTATTGGTCTCTAGGCAAGGCAAGGCAAGGCAATTTTATTTGTATAGCCCGTTTTTACAAACAGTTTGTCTCAAAGGGCTTTACATGGCATCGTAACAACATCCTCTGTCCTTAGACCCTCACATCCACTGAGGAAAAACTCCATGGAAACCCTTTTAACAGGGAAAACCAGGAGAAACCTCAGGGTGAGCAACAGAGGAGGGATCCCTCACCCAGGACGGACAGACGGGACAGAGATGTTGTCACAGACAAGAAAACAGTTTACAGTTTATGGTCTTACTGGTCTCTAATAATCTCCAATGGTCTCCAATAGGCTCCAATGGTCTCTACTGGTCTCCAATAGACTCTAATGGTCTCTCCTGGTCTCTACTGGTCTCCAATAGACTCTACTGGACTCTACTGGTCTCCAATAGACTCTCCTGGTCTCTAATGGTCTCTCCTGGTCTCTACTGGTCTACAATAGACTCTACTGGACTCTACTGGACTCTTCTGGTCTCTACTGGTCTCTAATGGTCTGTACTGGTCTCTACAGGTCTGTACTGGTCTCTACTGGACTCTACTGGTCTGAACTGGTCTCTACAGGTCTCTACTGGTCTCTACTGGTCTGTACCGGTCTGTTCTGGTCTGTTCTGGTCTCTACTGGTCTCTAATGGTCTCTACTGGACTCTACTGGTCTGAACTGGTCTCTACAGGTCTCTACTGGTCTCTACTGGTCTCTACTGGTCTGTTCTGGTCTCTACTGGTCTCTACTGGTCTGTTCTGGTCTGTTCTGGTCTCTACTGGTCTCTAATGGTCTGTACTGGTCTCTAATGGTCTCTACTGGTCTCTACTGGTCTCTAGTGGACTCTATTGGTCTCTACTGGACTCTACTGGTCTCTACTGGTCTCTATTGGTCTCTACTGGTCTGTACTGGTCCGTACTGGACTCTAGTGGACTCTACTGGACTCTAGTGGACTCTACTGGTCTCTACTGGTCTCTAATGGTCTCTACTGGTCTCTACTGGTCTCTACTGGTCTGTACTGGTCTCACCTGGGACGAAGCCTTCATGAAGGGGGCGCTGATGTTACAGAACCTGTGATTGGACAGTCTGTCCTCAGAGGAGCAGTCGATCTGGACGTCTGATTGGTCCTGAGGAGGAGGGGGCGGAGCTACATGAGTCATTCAGTTAAACCGATAGTTCACCCAAAATTAAAATTTCCCTCATTATCTCCTCCCCCTCATGTGGACTAAGGGCTGGGAGAAGTTTCAGAGTCCTCCGTGGCTTCTCTGAGTTACAGGGGGTCTCGGCGTAGCAGTGCATGTCCATATAACGGTTGCAAATGGATACCAACTGTCTTCGTGACAAAAAGACACACCAAAAAACATCCAAATACCTCCATGCTGCTCGTATGTAATGTCCCTCTTGTATTGAAGCCCCGAAATGCGAAATTGTCCCGAAAAAAATTAAATAAGTCTATATTTCAAGCTTGTTTATAGCGGAAGCTCCTCTTACTGGTCCGTCCAAATCTTGCGGAACAATTTTCGGAACAATTTTGCATTTTGGGGCTTCAATACAAGACGGACATTACATACGAGCAGCATGGAGGTGTTTGGATGTTTTTTGGTGTGTCTTTTTGTTACAAAGACAGTTGGTATCCATTTGCAACTGCACTGCTACGCCGAGACCCTCTGTAACTCAGAGAAGCCACGGAGGACTCTGGAACTTCTCCCAGCCCTTAGTCCACATGAGGGGGAGGAGATAATGAGTGAAATTTGAATTTTGGGTGAACTATCCCTTTAAAGCAGAAGTAAGCGATCCGGCTCAGAGCAGAGCAGAGTGACTGACAGACCCGTGTTTCAGACCAAACACTCTATAGAAGTGATTGCTGTCGGAAGATATAACTATTTAAGACTTATATTCACACAAATATTCCGCTTAGTTCTGCTTTAAACAAGAGGAAGAGGAGGAGAAAGGAAGAGGAGGAGGAGGAGGAGAAAGGAGGAGGAGGAGGTTACCTTGACGATGAGGCTGGAGAAGAGCAGGTTGGAGGAGGTGGAGATGTTGATGGCGGCTCCGTAGGCGTTCTCCCCGTGGTTCTCCAGCCGTGAGGTCATCACCAGGCGCCGGCGGCCGCTCTCCACCACCAGGACGCCTCGGAGCAGCGGCGCCCTCTGGTGGACGCACACAGACCACACGGCCCGGTCCCTAGAGCTGCAGAACTGACTGCAGCACAGACACACAACACAACATCAACACACTGACCACACGGCCCGGTCCCTAGAGCTGCAGAACTGACTGCAGCACAGACACACAACACAACATCAACACACTGACCACACGGCCCGGTCCCTAGAGCTGCAGAACTGACTGCAGCACAGGGAAGACAACACACACAGACAGAGGAGAAGTTAGAAGATAGAAAGAGGTAGATAGATAGAGAGGGAAAGAAAGAAAGAAGTAAAAAGACAGAGAAAGGGGGTAGAAAGAAAGAAAGAAAGAAAGAAAGAAAGAAAGAAAGAGAGAAAGAAAGAAAGAAAGAAAGAAAGAGAAAGGGGGTAGAAAGAAAGAAAGAAAGAAAGAAAGAAAGAGAAAGGGGGTAGAAAGAAAGAAAGAAAGAAAGAAAGAAAGAAAGAAAGAAAGAAAGAAAGAAAGAAAGAAAGAAAGAAAGAGAAAGGGGGTAGAAAGAAAGAAAGAAAGAAAGAAAGAAAGAAAGAAAGAAAGAAAGAAAGAAAGAAAGAAAGAAAGAAAGGAAGTAAAAAGACAGAGAAAGGGGTTAGAAAAAAGAAAGAAAAAGACAGAGAAAGAGGGTAGAAAGAAATAAAGAAAGAAGTAAAGGGACAGAGAAAGGGGGTAGAAAGAAAGAAGACAGAGAAAGGGGTAAAAAGAAAGAAAGAAAGAAAGAAGTAAAAAGACAGAGAAAGGGGGTAGAAAAAAAGAAAAAAGTGAGAAACAGGATAGAAGAAAGAAAGAAAGAAAGAAGTAAAAGACAGAGAGAGAAAGAAAGAAAGAAGTAAAAAGACAGAGAAAGAAAGAAAGAAAGAAAGAAAGAAAGAAAGAAAGAAAGAAAGAAAGAAAGAAAGAAAGAAAGAAAGAAAGAAAGAAGAAAAAAGACAGAGAAAGGGGGAAGAAAAAAAGAAAGAAAGAAGGAAGGAAGTAAAAAGACAGAGAAAGGGGGTGGGTAGAAAGAAAGAAAGAAAGAAAGAAAGAAAGAAAGAAAGAAAGAAAGAAAGAAAGAAAGAAAGAAAAAGGAGTAAAATGACCGAGAAACAGGATAGAAAGAAAGAAAGAAAGAAAGAAAGAAAGAAAGAAAGAAAGAAAGAAAGAGACGAGTGTGCGTCTGCAAAGGCGTGAACTCACTGGACGTCCATGAGGTCGAAGCGGCTGTGGAGGACGAGGTCGGGGACGCAGGCGTCTTCCTGCTCACAGCCGTTCCAGAAGGGAAGCTGCAGGAGACACAAGAGCTTTCTGTCACAATTGAAATGGAGAGAATAACTTGTTTTTAGATCATTTTCACTTGTTTCAAACTAATTTTCACTTGAAATAAGTAGAAAAATCTGCCAGTCAAAGCAAGTTTTTTTTTGTGCTTGTAATAAGAAAGAAAAACTTGCTCCACTATCAGATTATTTCAAGTGAAAATCTGCTTGAAAGAAGTAAAAAAGTGTCTTAAAACAAGCTACTTTTTAATGTGATGAGTCTTATTTTAAGTATAACTTTTGAGTTTTTGCAGTGAGTAGCATCCCCAACATCATTAAAGCTTCTATTAGAAGAATATTTGTCTCATTTCTAGTCAAAACTAATCTCTTTCCACTTAAAATAAGACTCATCACCTAAAAATCAACTTGTTTTTAGATCATTTTCACTTGTTTCAAACCAATTTTCACTTGAAAAAAAGGCTGCTAGTGAAAGCAAGTTTTTTTGTTTGTAATAAGAAAGAAAAACTTGCTCCACTATCAGATTTTTCTACTTATTTCAAGTGAAAATCTGCTTGAAAGAAGTAAAAAGTGTCTAAAAACAAGCTGCTTTTTATGTGATGAGTCTTATTTTAAGTAGAATGAGATTTGTTTTGACTAGAAATAAGACAAATATTCTTGGTAAGAGTTTGAGTTTTTGCAGTGTATTCTTCTTTAAGACACATGTGACATCATCGCCACCTGGCTGTGACATCATCACCTGGTCTCTCTCTCTCACCTCGGCCCTCAGGACGCTCGGCCAATCAGGGTCCAGCACCGGCCCCTCGTCTGGGGTCGCCATCCCCGTCTCCAGGACGACCGTGATGGGACGACCGTAGTCCGTCGTCTCCTGTTCAGAGAGACATGAAGGTCAGTCGCTGTGTGTGTGTGTGTGTGTGTGTGTCTGTGTGTGTGTGTGTGTGTGTGTGTGTTCTTGTACATGCTACGTTGTGAGGACCTGTTTAATCAACAGACTGAGGACATTTTGGCCGGTCCTCACTTTTTCAAAGGGCTGTTTGAGGGTTAAGACGTTAGGTTATAATTGACCTCTGGCTAAGCCCCGCCCCCTCCACTCACTCGGACAAACAGTCAACATTCGGTGACAGTTGCTATGACAACAGCTGTCACCGTAGGAGACATTTCACAGGAGGCAGTTGATGATTTTTGGAGACAGAAAGATTAAATATCATGTTGAAGTCACCAAAACTTCACTTAGCTTTACTGCTATGGCTGTCGGTTGCCGCGAAACGCCGATAGCGACGGGCTAACTTCTGTTAGCCTGTCTATGGAGTTTTACATTATACGTTAGCATTAAGCTAGCGGGCTTTATGCTTAGTTGTGATACTGGCTAACATCTAAACATCTCTGACAATATGTTGCCTCAAATACGTTGTTGACTTAACTTAGAACAGATGTAGACATCCTTGTTAAGTTTATCCAGGTTTAGTTGGTGTTGTGGTCTACTGCATAACTTTATCCAGAGCAGACACTTCTCTTGGTTGAGATGTGGCTTGGGAAAAGGTAAAAAAATCCCCCCCGTGGCCTCTCGGGATACCTAGTGTCAGAGTTGCATGTACCCCATGAACACCGTTTGACCATTTTAAAATGTAAAGAAATAACATATAAAAACGAATGAAAACTGACTAACTGCAATGCATTTCAATGGACGTGGAAGCAGAGAATGTCCCAGTGTATGGGCTAGCTATGTGCACTGTGATTGGCTCATCGTGTTTGGGGGCGTGGCTTAGCCATAGGTCAATTAGGTTTAAAATAGGTTTAGAGTAATGGTTAAGTTTAGGCATTTGTTTTGGATGGTTAAGGTTAGGGTAAGGGGCTAGGGAATACATTATGTCAATGACATGTCCTCACAAAGATAGATTTACAAGGGTGTGTGTGTGCGTGTGTGTGTATATGTACTGTGTGTGTGTATATATGTGTGTATCCTGACCTGCACAGAGAAGCCCAGCTGCTGGCAGCTCTGAGCTCCGACCTGCAGCGAGACGCTCCTCGGCTGCTGGCGGTCCGATTCGTCCAGCACGGCTCGAGGAGGGAAACGCCTCTCGTCCAGCAGCAGACTGAACCACGCCGCTGGGGGGGGGGGGGGGGGGGGGCAAGAAGAAAGACAAAAAAAGGAGGAAAGAAAAAGAGAGAGAAGAAAAGGAAGCTTAGAGGGCAGAGATCACATCTAGTGAAGCAGTTTTGCACATAAGCAAAGGGATGCATCCGTCAGCTGCAGTTCCTCTCCTCACCACCAGAGGGAGCCACTCTCCTTACACTCTACATGTTTACATCCTGGTACAGACTCAGCCTCAGGGCCAGCCTCAATCTGCACTGTAGGAGCCAAATTGGTCATTTTCTTTGTTTTGGGATGTTGTACACATGTTGTGCCAGAAGGTGGCGATCTCTGTTCAGAACATTGGTCTGAGTCGATAAATGTAGGTGGGTAATCAGTGCAGGTGCGCACGCTGAGGAACTCGTACGGTTTTGACGGTGCCATGCCGCAGAGAGAATATGTTGTTGTGTTTAGTGAGTATTTGAGACGGCTGTATGAATAAATCTGCAACAAAAAGAGAAGCTTTGACTGGACAGTTGCTGTGTTATGCACTTTGGCTACACCTGCATACACCTACACTTACATACTGGCACGCGTAAAGCCCTTTAAACCGCCAGCGTGCGTCGATAGTGACAAAGGGCCGCTATATACACACTTGTCCTGTGTTTTTCTTTTTTCATTGTTTTACTTCTGATTTGAATCTTGCACATAGAGAAACTTTTGGAGCAGATGAGACTGTGAAACTAATACATTATATAGATCCATAAAGACACACAGAATGATTTTCTTTTCATGTAATGATTATGGCTTATATCTAACCTATACAATATGTAAATGTTGGTCTTATTCTGATCAGTATGTCCATCTGCATGCATTAACAACTGGAAATGGGACTTTGTTTATTAACGTGTTATTATCACATGACGTTTGACAGTTCTACAAGAAATAAATGATCTAGTTCTGAGCATTCTGCTCCTCTCCTCCTCCTCCTCCTCCTCTCCTCTTCTCCTCCTCCTCCTCTTCTCCTCCTCCTCCTCTTCTCCTCCTCTCCTCCTCCTCCTCTCCTCCTCCTCTCCTCCTCTTCTCCTCCTCTAACCACAGACTTGGATCTCCTCTGTTCAACAACTGACTCTGGGTTTTGATTTACGAGCTCTGAGCTGCTTCAGTCCAGTTCAGACTCACGACGCCACGTCTGCACAGACACACACACACACACACACACAGGTTCACACTCCTGAAGCTGTGTGTGTGTGTGTGTGTGTGTGTGTGTGTGTGTGTGTGTGTAATCCAGTCCAGATGTGTGTTGGCTGCTGGTAGCATGTTAGAGAGGTTTCCATGCAGCCGGCCCGACCGACAGCTGCAGCTGATTAACTGAGACACGACAACATCATCATCACACCCTCACACACACACACTACGACCACGACCACGACACACACACACACACACACACACACACACACACACACACACACACACACACAGGTCAAACACAACACAACACAACACCCACCAAACCAAACCAAACATCTGGATGGTTCTGGTGCTGCATGTCCACACAGCTGGAGCAGCAGCGGACAGATGTTACAGTCTGACGGACTCAAACACACACACATTAAAGGGATAGTTCAACATTTTGTCAAATTGGCCCATTGCCATAATCCCTACAGTCATAGCAGTAGGTTCGTTACCTTTAATTGTCGGTGCAAGCTGTTTTTAGAACGGCGGAGCAGAGCCGTGAGCTGCTCAGAGCTACGCTACAGAGGAGGCTCATTATGGGATTTCTTGGTTTCCCTCATCAAACTCATCAAATACACAATCCAACAACTCCACAACGCTCTGGTGGACAAGTTGTGAGCTGCACATTCACCACGCTATGAGATAATAACACAACGTTACCACACAGAGTTGTTTTAGAGGGAAATTCATGCAAAACCACTGATGCACGTTGCCTTCAGGGACAGTTTTTCATCAACAGTCTCTGTATTTCCCTCTACAACAACTCTGTGTGGTAACGTTGTGCTATTATCTCATAGCGTGGTGAATGTGCAGGTCACAACTTGTCCACCAGAGCGTTGTGGAGTTGTTGGATTGTGTATTTGATGAGTTTGATGAGGGAAACCAAGAAATCCCATGAGCCTCCGTAGTGTAGCTCTGAGCAGCTTGCGGCTCTGCTCCGCCGTTCTAAAAACAGCTTGCACCGACAATTAAAGGTAACGAACCTACTGCTATGACTATAGGGATTATGGCAATGGGCCAATTTGCCAAAAATGTTGAAATATCCCTTTAAAAGTTCACTCCAACAAGGACATGACCACACACACACACAAAGCCACTGAACGATGTTGTAACTGCAGACAACAGCTGAGCCTGGAACCAATCAGATTGGTGGTTTTCTGCCTCTGCGCTGGTCTCAGGTTTGGGCTTATTCTGACAAAACGGTAGCTCCTATCAGAAGAAGCAGCAGACCGTGGTCGTCGTAAGGACTTCCTGAACACTTTGATGTGATTGTGGTGTTTCTACAGTAAATATTTTGGAAACACTTGTGAATTATAAACAGTGGTCCCTTCTGCTTCTCTCAGAAAATCTTTATATCAGAGTTAATAAGGAGCAGGGAGAGACTTGGCCGCACTTAGAGGCTCACAGTTTAAATTCTGTAAGTCTCTCTGCTTTGTTGAGCACATTGTTAGAGAGAGGACAAGTTTGTCTACAACTGTGGAAAAAATCATGTTTGTAGAGTGTAAATTCTGGCCGTGCGCAGCGTGGAAAGAGAAACGTTTCAGACAATTTCAGGCAACTTCTCCCACTCTAGCTGATGATGTCACCCACTCTGACACGAACATTCCGCGCAATACACACCCATTATAATCTCAACACTTCTCCACAAATGATCATGGTCATTGAACAGGGATTGATCGAAAACTATAATACCTAACAAAATGCGGATTAATTCACCAATAGACAAGACCTGTGTCTACATTTTAAAGTTTAAATGGAGTCTCTAGGTGAAAGTATGCCGGAGCAGTAGACATTTGAAAAACTCCAATAATTTGTTCGTTTTTTGACCTCCTCCCATTCATTCTCTATGAGAAATGTTTCGCAGTTTTTGGCGACTTACTTCGCGAAAAATGTGTATTCTGTAGAAAAACGAAATAGCACAGTGATCCCGATCAAACCGCATATTTTGATATATGATTACAAATCGAAATTTGGTATGGAAGAAGAAAAATAATACGAAGAAAAACTCCAAAGTATAACAATAGGGCCACGGTGCGTTTGCCCCGTGGCCCTAACAAGGTCAGAGACACAAGCGCAGCCAGGACCTAGCAGGTTTTTCAAAATAGAACAAAACCCCAGAGATTTCAAAATAAAATGCAACCTAGGGGGTTTTCAAAATAGAACGTCTTCAACAGAGTTTCCAAAAGTCTCATGTCAAGTTTTAAACTGAATCTGTTTAGTGTGGACGTGGACATGGCCTCAGACAGGAAGACGCCGCTGAGCTTCAGATGTTTGTTGTGTTGCATCAGAATCAAATTTATAACAAAGAGAAAAACACCAAACTGTGTTTCTAGGTGGAGCCGATCATGACCTCACACTGAAGCTTCACCAAACCACTGGACACACACTCACACACACACACACACACACACACACACACACACACACTCACACTGATCAGGTGTCGTCATCGTTTGACCCACTTGTTGTCTCCAGTGGTGTAGTGGTCGTTGGACGCGAGGGTGCGGCATCCCCCCCAGTCTTTTTTTTTTTTTTTTTTTGAGAGAGAGGAACTAAACTGGATTTTCCCGTGGCTCTGCTGCATTTTCACCTTGATTAAAAAGCTCTGGAGTAATTGTGATTGTTAACTACATGACTTGTAACTTGTTATGAGTGAGAACGAGGCTCTCTGTCTTCAACATCAGTGTAGTTACCTGGTCGCCGCCCGGTGTCCCAGTGTTGAGAATTTCTTTGTTGGAAAGACATTATTTCAGAAGAATAAATAAGTTAATGAGTTAAAAATACAAGTTAACATTAATATTAATAAATACAGTTCATATGTTGTTGAATATGTGGTTAAAAGGGAGACTGCATTTCATTTATTTGTAGTAACATTAAAATGGACTTCATTTCCCATGATGCTCTAGGAGCAAGAAGGTACCGTAACGTGATTTCGTCAGAGTTGTTGTTGCGTAGTCAGCCATGTTGAACCCTGAAAACTCGCACACGCTGTATGTTTTTCTCTTTTCCTTTTTTACTATTATCAGCTAAAGCACTTTTGAATGGAAGAAACCGTCTCACTTCGTCATTTTTTAGTTTGAAGTTAAATCTACAACACCCAGCTGTCCTCTCTGCAGCACCGCGACTCAAACGCGCTCCGTAATCTGCATTCTTTTGTTATATCCACAGCTCCATCTATTGGACGAATCTCCTTGTTGTTTACAACTACTTCCTGGTAGAAAACCAGCATGAGAACAATAGTGACGGACGAGAGTTTCACTATATTTATCTACTTTTTCATGTCACTATATCGCCGTTTAGACTAATCTGATGTTTGTAAAGTTTATAAAACCAATGATTGGACAAACATTACTATTTACGTGTGCACATTTTTGTTAGTCATGGTTATCATAGATTAGCCGGGCTAACGGTTAGCTACCTGTTTAACTTTAATAACTCAGTGACTCAATAAACGCTCCATGAAAAAAAAATTTCTCCAGCGGATATCTGAGTTCCAACATGACTGAGCTAACTGGAGTAGTTTCATGTCGTGTCCCACAACGGGAGGGTTTTAACAGCTGACGTCCTGCTGTTAGCTTAGCTACCGTTAGCTTAGCTACCGTTATCTTAGCTACCGTTAGCTGTCCCTGTCAGCTGAGCCACTGATGCTTTCTAGACACTGTGATTCCCCCAAACTGAATAAATACAACACATAGCAACACAAAACACACACACAGAAATAGTAATGTTTCTTCAATCATTTCAGATTCGTCTAAACGGTGATAGGGCGTGAAAAATATGATATATAGCTAAACTCTCGTTCGTTACTATTGATCTCATTCAAATTACGTCGGAAGTAGAATGTAAACAACAAGGCGATTCGGTCTATTGATTTTTTGACGGCTTTGTTGTAAACAAATGCACACGGCCAGGCAGAGGTGTAGCAAAGTAACGAGCAATTTCCACTGGATGCAGATTCGTTTCAA
>NC_140912.1:36701561-36750996 GCF_045865225.1 Trachurus japonicus
GGACTCTTTACTTTTCTACTGCACTCGGTGATCGACTCGTCTGGCCTTCTGCATCAGTAGGAAGCAGCTGGAAGAGAGTGGGTGAGTTGTGTTTTGGTTTCTTTTCAATAGAAACCAGTCAAAGTTAGCAGGTGTTTGATGCCTCGTATTATGGGATGGGACCCTGTTTGTACTGTTGATGTAGTTTATAATAATTGAGGAAAGGCACGTAAATGACGATTAAAGTTGACTTACAACTTTCAACCCTCTAGAGAGGAGCACAACATTAGGCTAAATAACTTCTGAACCTGACAGGGACGAGCTGTAAACTGCATCTGAATCCTGAGATTCTCCGCTTTCCGAGGGTCCTTGAATGGTGCATTTATGACAACAAGGGTAGCCACGTGTCATCACGTAGTACGGGACCAGATGCTAAGCTGAGCGGTAGCAGCGATGCTAAACCAAGCGTAGCATCGATGCTAAACCGAACGTAGTAGCATGCTAACTCTTGAACATGAAATATCTTCTGAACCGTTTATGATAGAGACGAGCTGTAAACAGCATCTGAATAGTTCCATTCTGCCTTCAGAGGGTCATTGAATGGTGCCTCTACAAGGTACGTGTAATCATATGGTGTAATCACATGGTACAGAACAGATGCCAGATTCATGGAAGGTTTTAAACCAGAGACGTTCTAAATTGTTTGAACGCAATTTTCTCAGGTTTTCAATCGAAAGCAGTATAATTAAAATCACCATATCTTACAGTAAAGACTATCCCATGTAGGCCTTTGACTAGGGTTTTTTGACTAGGGTGTCATTTTGAGATTTGAGTCACTGCGACTCATTTTGCTGGATCAGGTCACATTTGTGGCTCTGAGCGGCGTTTTGATGGAGGTTGGCTGGTGGCTCCATAGACAGCAGTGTGTTTCTATCTGGCTGTCTGTGCTGAAGTCGCTACAACTAGAGAAGTTTGTGGTTGATCTCTGGGGGGGGTTCGACTGGGTCTGAAGGTGCGTTACACCAGGGGTTAAACTTACAGAGTTATGTCCCTTTAACTCTGACCTTCCCGGGCCGAGCCTGACCTGTCTGTGCTGCGTCTCGACGCTCCGTTCTCGGCCGTAGAAGACGTAGACCGCCCCCTGGTGGTCGTCCTCCAGCGGCGCTCCCACCACCAGCTCCCTGAAGCCGTCTCCGTTCATGTCGGGGATCTGGCTCAGAGCCGAGCCCAGACGGGAGTTCTGGGAGCAGTCGGACTGCAGCGCCCCCTGCTGGACCAGAGAGGCCTGCAACGGACAAGACGCTTCAGTTTAGTTTAGCGTTGTAATGTTGTTGTGCATGCAATGTTGTAGTTCGGTCAGAAGGAGGCGCTCTTCAGTTATTATGTTGTTGGTTAAGCCAGAAATAGAGAAAAACAAGGTTCAGAGAAAGACGGATAGCATGGGAGTGTAACACGGGTTTTTGCATAAGAGTTAAGCTGTATTCTTGTGTTTTGAAAAGCTAACTAAAAGTGTGTAAGAGTCACAAATTGCATTGGAGTCTTCTTTCTAAAACTTTACACGCATCAAGGTGGGTTTTCTGAATGAGTCTTTCAGGTTTGAACTGTTCACATGTGACACGGATCATTTTTCCTCTCTTTTTTTTGTCAGAGTCTGACCGAGTTCAGGCCGGGAATCAATGCTAGTGACTTCAACACCAGCAGGTTCGGTCGGATTTTAATGTTCAGGCCCGTTGAGAACTGTAAAAAATCCAAACATCCTGCGACTGATCCCAGATCAGATCTGTGGTCTGATCAGCTCAGTAGTTGCTCGTAGATTTGACTCTTTCATTCAAGCGTTTGCAAGTGAAGAAACGTTCGCTAGGCACTTACATCGACACAGAGCAGAAAGAACGGAACCAGACAACATTCAGTTTCACCGTTTAAAGGGATAGTATCATTTTTTTTAAAGTGGGGTTGTATGATCTCCAAATAGCCCCTAAGTACTTTAATTGCAGTAGAAGACTCTCTGCACTCCTCCCGTTAGCAACGCCAGCCCATAATAGCCCTGCCCAGAGATTTACAACATACAGTGTTGTGAACGGACCCAAAGAAACGGCCTATTTTCACGGCCTAAAAGAGGTTTTACCTGAAAAGAAAATACACAGTTCCATTGTTACAGGAAAATTATATTATAAAGTTTTTATTTGGACCTAACCAACTCACGTATCCCTCCGCCCAGGGTTAGCGCCCGCCGATCAGCAGTTGGTTAGGTCCAAATAAAAACTGTGTTTTTCCTGCACTTTGAGGGGCTGGAAAAAATTATATTATAGTGAACAATGGAACTGTGTATTTTTTTTCAGGTAAAACCTCTTTTAGGCCGTGAAAATAGGCCGTTTCTTTGGGTCTGTTCACAACACTGTATGTTGTAAATCTCTGGGCAGGGCTATTATGGGCTGGCGTTGCTAACGGGAGGAGTGCAGAGAGTCTTCTACTGCAATTAAAGTACTTAGGGTCTAACACTGGTTGTGTACCTGTGGGGTGACAGAGTAGATGTAGACCCTCCCCCTCTCGCGGCCCTGGCTGTAGTACATGGGCGCCGCCACCAGGAGGACGTCCGTCTGTCCGTCTCCGTCCACGTCCATCGACAACAACTCACTGCCGAAGTACGAGCCGATCTGAGAGACACAACCAAGATTCACCTGCTAGATCTTACATGGGTTTTATTCTTTTATTCTTTTTAGGGCTTTTTTTGTTTTTAATTATTGATCTACGGGTCTTAGGATCTTTTAGTCTCCAAGAAACTCTGCACTTTATAGATTCTTATCAGTACCTATTTATCCACCATATCTATTGTAGTTTTACTTCTTTTCTTTCTTGGTTGCAACCACAAGGCAACAAGGGCTGTGCAATATCTCTCTCTCTATATATACTGGAAAAAATTAAGAGAGCACTTTCACAAATGTTTCTTAAAAGCATCTCTACATGTATGACAGCCGTTCTTTCCTTTTCTTTATTAAACACCAACACAAACACAACTCATTCTACTTAATAAGACACTGATGAGGTCATCAATCACCTGAACCACATCTGGTTTTATATAAAAACCACTGCTGGGATTAAACATCAACATTATCCCACTAAAACTGGTTTATAAACTCTTCCTGAGTTCAAATATTCTTGCTGTGTTGTTTAGGAATAAATATCAACATGTTTTCTTTGCATTATTATTATTATTCAAGGTCTGAAAAGACTTGATATTTTTGTTATTTAGACTAGTTTAGTCATTTTTAGCCAATAAAAGCTCTAAATGACAATATTTTTTTTCAATTTTGGGAGAAATGTTGTCGGTAGTTGATAGAATAAAACAAAAAAAATGTAATTTCATTTTACTCAAACACATACCTATAAATAGTAAAACTAGAGGCACTGATCATTTTGGGAGTGGTCTCTTAATTTTGTGTGAATGGAAAAATGTGTTATGTCATTTAAATGTACTGTTATCTCTGTCTTGAGTCTTTATGGAATGCAGGCATTGACTGTCCAAGACAAATTTTCCTCCGGGGACAATAAAGTTTATATTGATTGATTGAGGCCACGCCCCCTTTCACCTGCTTCACCTGCGTCCTCTGTGTGTGTGTGTGTGTGTGTGTGTGTGTTACCTGCTCTCCCAGCAGCCCTTGCAGGATGGTCAGGTTCCCGTTGTTCTTCAGCGTGAAGACGATGACTTTCCCCGTGTGGTTGAACCTCGGAGCTCCGGCCACGTAGAGCTGAGAGCCGCGGGAGGAGATGAGGGAGCCCACCGAGTAACCTAGGAGACAAGGATGGAGACGGAGACTGGTCGTCATGACAACTGTACAACAGTGTTGGCGCCACCATCAGGTCAAATGTCAAACTTGTAGAGAAAAATCTAAACATCCGTGAGAGGATGAACAATTCACAGAAAACCTGATGATGAAGTGTTTCTGGGGACAAAATAAGGCGAGGGACCCCTCAGGGCCACCGTACATTTCCCCACACTGATTCCCCTTTAAAGCTATAGCGCGTAACTTCTACATGTTTGTAAATATCCGTTTCACCCAAGCCACTACAAGAGGAGATGATACAACGCTGATGAAGCCGTTCAGCTCCTCTAACACCTCGTGGTATTTTTCATTTTTTGTTCTTTTTGTATTTGGTGTCTTGGAGCGACTTTCCCGCGCTGGCCGACAGGAAACGACCGAAACGACGTGTTTTACTCGGTTTTACCTGACAACGAGAAGGGAGGAGGGAGGAGAGAGGAGGGAGGAGAGCGCTCCACTGCTGCTAGAAGCAACAGCTGTTAGCAGCCTGGTGTTAGCCACATCGTTAGCAGTAAGTTACAAGGTGTGAATCAATGGGGGCAGTTGTGGGTCTGAGAAGTGAAGCTCACTTCCGCGTTCAACAAACTGCAATCCCCTCTTCTTCCTCTGGGGGCTGGTGTCAGAAAGCAGCATTCTCCATAGACCCCCATGTTAAAGCAGATAACAGCGGCACGGCCGTTTCGGCTAATGCTGTGTTCAAGGCAGGCTTTTGAAACCGTAAGTTACAGCTTCAAGTCACAACTACGACTTGGTAGCGTTCCAGGTAACCCGTAGCTCGTGTTTTTACCGTCCTGTTGTCTGTGAAAGTTCCCTATAACGGCCACTCGTAACTTCCGACCCGTGAACTCGTACCAGATCGAACTGGTATGACTTCACAGGAAGGAAAAACACAAAGTACGAGTTTCCTTGAACGCACCATGAGTTAGCAGCCCCCGCCCTTGTCAGGCATCAATTGGTCCTCGTGCTACGTCACCACATTCACGCGCATCCCTTGGCTGCACACACAGCCCTTCATGCCGTTCTCTCCCCTCATTGGATAACACTTGTATCCCACAAGGAAAATTTTCTCCTTGGGTTACAGCAGAGCAGAGTGACGGAGAGACTCGTGTTTAGGCTGAAATACTTCATGTAAGTGATTGCTGACGGAAAATAGGACTATTTAGGACTTATATTAACAAAAACATTCCACTGATATCTGCTTTAAAATCACCCACTTTACATCCTCAGTAAACATGTTAAAAGCCTGGTGTCAGAACGTTTTTTGGTCTCAACCGATAGTTTCTACCCCCACACACAGTCTGAGGGGGGTGGATTTTTTTTTAACTCTACTGTTTTACTGTTATTAGGCTAAAACTCTGGCCAATTAGGGCGCGGAAACGTTGAGTGACAGGTCCAGAGACCGCTGCTTCGAGGCCAGTGGGCGGGTTCTCGGCTGGCTAACGGCCGCACCGCTCCAAATATGGCAAGTAGAATCCAACATGGCGCAGGGGAGGGGAGGGTTACACCGGACCATAGGTGCCGGCCGTGTCGTTGTAAAAACGCAGAAATCCTTTAGGGGGCGACAGAAGATACACACCATAGCTTCAACTAATCAATAACTAATCGATAATTGATCCCTGATTGGCTGGTTGGTTACCTAGATACGCTCCGTGGTTCTTCAGCTCCTCTGGAAACTCGTCTTTGTACGAGGACTTAGGAGGAACCACCTTCCCGTGTTTGGTTTCCTTCAGCACGGCGCCGTTCCAGTCGTAGGCGCCCACGGCCCCGAGCAGGATGCCGTCCTACACACACACACACACACACACACACACACACACACACACAACACACACACACACAGACACACACACACACACACACACACAGATACACACACAGACACACACACACACACACACACAAACACAGAGACACAGAGGTGAGGTCACAGTGTTTATAACTTTAATACTTCAACATAAAGAGGTGAAACGTCGTCTGTCCTTCAGTCACAGGAGTGGAGGACAGAGACGCCGACACTTCTGGGATGTTTTGGTCCCGTGTCCTGTTGGTTACCGGGGCGACCATAGATGGTTTTCCCATCATGCAGCTCAGTTCCCACAGTTTTACTGCCGTGTTCTCCTCCACCTGACGACACCGAGGGACTAAAGACCCTGATGAGTCCTAATGAGCCCAGAGGAAGTAGGACGGGTCAGAGGACTGAAGCTGAGGCGGGTAACCGGTTCATTAACCAGTTAATTAACCAGTTAATTAACCGGTTCATTAACCAGTTTATTAACCAGTCAATTAACTAGGTTGTTAACAAGTTCATTAACCAGTTTGTTCATTAACTAGTTTATTAACCAGTTTGTTAACAAATTCATTAACCAGTTTGTTAATGAACTAGTTTATTAACCAGTTTGTTAACAAATTCATTAACCAGTTTGTTAATTAACTAGTTTATTAACCAGTTTGTTAATTAACCAGTTTATTAACAAGTTCATTAACCAGTTTGTTAATTAACTAGTTTATTAACAAGTTCATTAACCAGTTTGTTAATGTAATGTAGTTTATCTGGGAAACTGTTTATAGTACGCTATCAACATAGGATGTATATGTATATTTATATGTATATAACCTGTAACATGTGACAGCTACATGAATGTGTCACATTGTTCACATTTCTAAACGTTAAATCATGAACTAACGGTGGAAAATACTAATGTTTTGGTCGGACATTGAACGTGTCATTGTGACAAATATGCAAAAAAAGCACGGCACTTTGCCTGTGTGTGTGTGTGTGTGTGTGTGTGTGTTGTTGTTCCACTTGGAGACAGAATCAAAGTCTTAAACTCTGAGTCCAGATGTCGTCACTGCTCATTAAAGTTCAAGTCCAATGAGTTCAGGTTTCCCATCATGCCCCTGGCCCGGTCCGGTCCGGTCCGGTCCGGGTCCAAGTCCGACGGACACGTGGACCCGTCACACACACACACACACACACACACACACACACACACACACTCAGATGAAACTCGTTAAAGTCCAGATATGAAAGTTATTAAAGCTGTGAGTCATCGTCTCTGTGGAGCGGACGACGGTGACACAACTGTTGGCGACCGACGATGCAGAATCTGAGCTGCACACGCACTCACGGACCGCCCGTCACCATGGCTACAGGTTAAAGGGTCAAAGGTCAAAGGTCAATCGTGCAGCAGCAAGAGGAGGAGGAGACGAGGACGGACACCGTTTCTGTTTTCCACATCAGAGTGAGACGTCGTTTTGTTTTTTTAACCGGAGGAAAAATCTGCATATGATTGTTAATGAATCCAAGTGTGTGTGTGTGTGTGTGTGTGTGTGTGTGTGTGTTCCTCTGGCAGCTCCGTGCTCAGTAAAACCATCTGCTCTGTGTTACACACACACACACACACACAGAAAGTTTCCACGACACCGACTTTTCACTCTCAACGCTGGAATTCAACAAGTGGAATACGATTTTCTTTTCTTTTTTTTTCTTTTCCCCTGGACGAGAAACAACAGAAATATTTCTAGAAGCTTCTTGTTCCGGGACCAGAACCAGAACCAGAACGATACTGGACATTTGAGGATTTAATCTTTTTTCTGTGTGGATCCATAAACACAGAGCTCAGAGCTGCTGGACTGAAACTCCCTGATCTCTGCAAATAACAGTGAAGATGAAGATTATTATCATCATCAACATCATCATGGACGACATTCCTCATCCAGGATGAAGGGATCTGACGAAGCAGCGTGAAGTTCTGGTGTCGCTGTGATTAAAGCCACTCACAGGAAATAAAACACCCCAAAAAACCATACGAGTCCAGTTTTTAAAGGGAAAGTTCAACTTTTTGGTAAATTGTCCCATTGCCATAATCCCTATAGTCATAGCAGTAGGTTCGTTACCTTTAATTGTGGGTCCAAGCTATTTTTAGAACGGTGGAGCAGAGCCGTGAGCTGCTCAGAGCTACGCTACGGAGGCTCATTATGGGATTTCTTTGGTTTCCCTCATCAAACTCATCAAATACACAATCCAACAACTCCACAACGCTCTGGTGGACAAGTTGTGAGCTGCACATTCACCACGCTATGAGATAACAACACAACGTTACCACACAGAGTTGTTTTAGAGGGAAATTCATGCAAAACCGCTGATGCACGTTGCCTTCAGGGACAGTTTTTCATCATCAGTCTCTGTATTTACCCTGTATTTACCTCGAAAACGGCTCCGTTTCGTAACGTTCCATTATTATCTCATAGCGTGGTGAATGTGCAGGTCACAACTTGTCCACCAGAGCGTTGTGGAGTTGTTGGATTGTGTATTTGATGAGTTTGATGAGGGAAACCAACAAAGAAATCCCATAATGAGCCTCCGTAGCGTAGCTCTGAGCAGCTCACAGCTCTGCTCCGCCGTTCTAAAAGTAGCTTGCACCGACAATTAAACGTAACGAACCTACTGCTATGACTATAGGGATTATGGCAATGGGCCAATTTGCCAAAATGTTGAACTATCCCTTTAAAAAGGAGGATTTTACTGCAAAAACTCACTTTAACCAGATGAGAGGAGAAACCGGCCTGAGCCATCTGAAGACCGAAGCCCCGACCCTGACTGCTGGTTCCTGTGGAGAAACAACAATGATGTTATTATTATTAATAATAATGAGTTTGTGTTAAAGCTCCATACAGTATAAAGGTAGATGTTTGTGTTAAAGCTCCTTCAGAATAAAGGTAGATGTTTGTGTTAAAGCTCCATACAGTATAAAGGTAGATGTTTGTGTTAAAGCTCCATACAGTATAAAGGTAGATGTTTGTGTTAAAGCTCCATCCAGTATAAAGGTAGATGTTTGTGTTAAAGCTCCATACAGTATAAAGGTAGATGTTTGTATTAAAGCTCCATACAGTATAAAGGTAGATGTTTGTGTTAAAGCTCCATACAGTATAAAGGTAGATGTTTGTGTTAAAGCTCCATACAGTATAAAGGTAGATGTTTGTGTTAAAGCTCCATACAGTATAAAGGTAGATGTCCATGTGTAGTGTGATTATAAAGCAGCTCTAGGTTCTATATTAATACTGTGAAAGTATCAGAGAAATGCACACAGCCTGTATTCAGAAACTGAGCCTTAAAACCAGCCGTCAGGACTTCCTGTCACTTTGTGATGTCACAACTAAGCCCCGCCCCCTCACCACTTGGACCCACCATCCATCCAACAACAACTTGCAGGATTTAGTTTCCCTGAGTGTTTTATTCTAAAATCTGCTCTGTTTTTTAATTGGATCACTTTAGAAAACAGTCAGCCAATCAGAAGAGAGGCTCAGAGCCTCCTCCTCTCTCCTGATTGGCTGACACCGACCTGTTGTTACTGGAGCTCCAGAGAGGAGATGGAAAACTACAATTCTCATGGATCAACCCTTCAAAATAAAAGACAGACGAAGAGGAAATAACCTGTTTTAGATCAGTGTTCATTATTTGATTGTTTTTGTTTTTTGACAATGTTGAAGTTTTAACATTAAACCAAACGTTTTAAATGTTGCTGATGTGAGTTTATATTAAAAAAAGAAAGAAGACATATCAGGGTTCCTACAGCTTAAGCCAAGTTAAATTTAAGACTTTTTAAGACTTTTTTAAAGCCACTTGAAATGAAATTTATGACAGACTTCATAATAAACACAAATGCAGAAAAAAGAAAGAAAAACACCACATCAATTACATAGGGTTAGGGACAATTTTACCCACTTTCCTATGTGATCCAAGGTAAAGTGACTGCTACATGAACATTGGATTGTGTCTCTTTCCAGCTGTCCTTTCAAAATAAATGCATAAAAAGTCAGAAAAAAAAAAAAAAACACTGACTCGGGAGCTGGTGGCGGTGAGAAATTTAGCGTTGACGGCCGCCACTAAAACTTCTCTATGTCGAAATGTTACCAAATATTTAGAGATTTGAGACTAATTACAACCATAAAATACCACTTACCAAGTGTTAACATTTTTAAGACTTTTGAAAAATTGATTTAAGACATTTTAATGCCAATTAAGGCCTTGTTTTTAGATTAATGAATTCAAAGCCTTTTAAGACTTTTTAAGGATCAGTAAGAACCCTGCATATGTTTTCAAAATGGCGGCCGACCTTCCAGAGAGAAGATCCTCTCCCCCAGAGCGTCCACGATGTCCTTCAGCGCCGACTCGTCCGTCACGTTGAAGAAGTGTTTCTCGTCGGGGTCGCTGGCGATGAACTTGATTTCTTTGAGAAAAGCTTCGGGGTTGATCCCTCGACGGTTGTAATAACCCAGGACCTGCAGCAGGAGGAGGAGGAGATTAAAGGGATAGTTCACCCAAAATTCAAATTTCACTCATTATCTACTCACCCTCATGAGCTGGGAGAAGTTTCAGAGTCCTCCGTTCCTTCTCTGAGTTACAGCGGGGGTCCGTGCAGCAGTATTTGTCCATATAATGGTTGTCAATGGATACCAACTTTCTTTGTCCAAAAAGACACACCAAAAAACATCCCAATACCTCCATGCTGCTCGTCTGTAATGTCCCTCTTGTATCGAAGCCCCGACATGAGAAATTGTTCAGAAAAAAATGAATAAGTCTATATTTCAAGCTTGTTTTGTAGCAGAAGCTCCCAGTGTCTCAGTTCACTGCTTTGCCTGTGTCAGTGCAAATCTCGCAATTTCTCATACAAGAGGGACATTACATACGAGCAGCATGGAGGTATTTGGATGTTTTTTGGTGTGTCTTTTTGTTACGAAGACAGTTGGTATCCATTTGCAACCGTCATATGGACATGCACTGCTACGCCGAGACCCCCTGTAACTCAGAGAAGCCACGGAGGACTCTGAAACTTCTCACAGCCCTTAGTCCACATGAGGGGGAGTAGATAATGAGTGAAATTTGAATTTTGGGTGAACTATCCCTTTAAAACTCTGAGAGGAGGAGAAGGAGGAGGTGCAGCAGAGCGGTTTGTGGTGAAGGGACTCAGACTCACAGCGATGGCGTACATGGTGATGTTGTCTCTCTCGCTGTCTCCCACCGCCTGCACCAGCTGAGGGCTGTCGTGAGATTCTCCGTCTGTGATCACGATCATCACCTTCTGAGCGCCGGGACGACCGCCGCGCTTGAACGCCTCCGAGCTGCTCAGAGAAGACACACAAACAGACACACAAACAGACACAAACAAACACACAAACAGACAGACAGACATTAGGCCTCGTTCACGAACCGTGAGTCCCACTTGCACAGTTTTTTTTCGAAGATTGTGTCATTTGAGAGCTGACACTTGTGCAAAATAATTGATTATTGTATTTTTCTTCTGTTCTGCAGCTGTTTAATATTATGAATATGAATTAGAATAATTTTCGGTAACCCTTTTGTCTAATTGACCCTTTGTTGGCCTTCTGATTGGTCTGCTGATCCACCAATCAGAGCGCTTCTCCCTGTGTCATCTGTTGCGCAACGTTCTAAGGTTGGACAACCCTGGGATGAAACCCTAAACCAGAGTAGACAGCAAATTTTTGGCAAAAACTACTTTATGATTTTTCAATATGGTTAAAATGTGCCTGAGGTTCCTGCAACAGCGACTCACGATATCTGGACGTATTCCTGGAGTCATTTTTATCCCATTCCCCAAACCCAAGACATCAATAAACATACTTAGCCTATGTAGATATAACATATAGCCTACATATTACTTTAACCTTCAAAGTTATCTAGCAAACGTAACGTTACCATTGCTAGTGTCTTTTGAACTTTGTGAAGTTTTACGAGGAGAAACGGGAGATCAGCGGAGATTAAGCGTTAGCTAGCGCCGTTAGCTACTAGCTAGTGAGTGACCAAAACAATGATTTTTCCCCATTTTTCAGAAAAGTCGTGTAATGCCCGTTCAATCGCTCTTTAGCCACGTCTGTCTTCTATCACAGACACCATTTTTCTGATAGATAGGCTAAGTTAATTCAAAATCTCCTTACAAGCAATTTAAATCTGCCTAATTTTCAATGGTTTCCAATGGGAGTTAACCCTTCCGTGACCATTGTTTGTCCAACCTATAGCAACAGTAACCATGGAGGGCAGGAGTTGACAAAGGGTCAATTATGTGATAATGTCAAGAAATAGCCAAGAAATAACAATTAATTGCGTCATAATGTCTAGCAATAGCCTAGAAATAACGGTCAATTTCATAGTAATGTTGAGAAGTATTGCCGCCAAGTAATAACGATTGATTGTGTAGAAACAGCCCTGAAATATCAGTCAATTGCAATGAAGGACTTGGTGGAGAAAAAGGTATGCAGTTTGACAACAACAACGACTGGTTTCATTTCGATGGGCGCCCCTATCAGTTTGAGACCGAGTTTACTGAAGACAAGCTGAAGGAAATGGAGGAGTAAAGGGACAGAGGGAGATCTGCCGGTGGAGTCTATGTGCGGGACCTGTGGTGGTCACTGCCTGCCGGTGGCCGCTGAAACCAGATGTTTGTGCTGAAACCAGATGTTTGTGCTGAAACCAGATGTTTTTGCTGCCAGTCGGACTCGGACGTGTGTTGTCAGTGCCTGGACTCTATGCTGGACATGGAAAGTTGCTGCATAGCGTATAACTGGAGGAGAGTGGGTGAGTTGTTTTGGTCTCTTTTCAATAGAAACCAGGCTAAGCTAACAGATGTTTGATGCCTCGTATTATGGGCTGGCACCCTGTTTGTACTGTTGATGAAGTTTGGTGCTGTTCTGAGCATTATTTGTGGCTGTAAGTGGCTTTTTGATCGGTGGATAGTGGATCAATAGACTGCGCTGTTTGTTATGGTGCAGTCATTGCTAAAGTTGCTACAACTAGAGAAGCTAGCGGTTAGCAGACTTCATCTCTCGAGGGGGGGTCTAACTCGGTGTTACGGTGCGTTGGACCACGGGTTAAACTTACGCCGGAATATCCCTTTAATTGTTTTACAAATCATTATGGTCTCAACTTACTTTTTAATTTACTTCTTAAAGGGATAGTTCAACATTTTGGCAAATTGGCCCATTGCCATAATCCCTATAGTCATAGCAGCAGTAGGTTCGTTACCTTTAATTGTCGGTGCAAGCTATTTTTAGAACGGCGGAGCAGAGCTGTGAGCTGCTCAGAGCTACGCTACGGAGGCTCATGGGATTTCTTGGTTTCCCTCATCAAACTCATCAAATACACAATCCAACAACTCCAAAAGGCTGTCGTGGACAAGTTGTGAGCTGCACATTCACCACGCTATGAGATAATAATGGAACGTTACCAGACGGAGTTGTTTTAGAGGGAAATTCATGCAAAACCGCTGATGCGCGTTGCGTTCAGGGACAGTTTTTCAGCAAGCAGACTCTGTATTTACCCTGTATTTACCTCGAAAACAGCTCCATTTCGTAACGTTCCATTATTATCTCATAGCATGGTGATTGTGCAGGTCACAACTTGTCCACGAAAGCGTTTTGGAGTTTTGGCATTTTGCATTTGATGAGTTTGATGAGTGGAAACCAAGAAATTCCCTCAGCCTCCGTAGCGTAGCTCTGAGCAGCTCACGGCTCTGCTCCGCCGTTCTAAAAACAGCTTGCACCGACAATTAAAGGTAACGAACCTACTGCTATGACTATAGGGATTATGGTGATGGGCCAATTTGCCAAAATGTTGAACTATCCCTTTAAGAAATTTCTTAAGAACGACTTCAAGAATTCAAGAAAATACTTAAGGAGATAATGCTGAATGAGGCCCAGTGTTGTGTGTAGTCAGTGTGTTATGTTGTTGTTGTGTTGTGTTGTGTTGTGTTGTTGTTGTGTGTCGTACCGGCCCACGTTGATGCCCAGCGCCGTCCTGGTCTCCTCTCCGCCCCGCTGGTCGATGCCTCTGGCCGCCTCCACCACCTCCTCCACCGTCTGGTACTCGCCCAGACCGAACTCATGGACCACGGAGGAGCCGTACTGGACCACGCCCACCTGAACACAACACACCACAGCACCTGAAGGCACCACCACCAACACTAACACCTGAACACAACACACCACAGCACCTGAAGGCACCACCACCAACACCAACACCTGAACACAACACACCACAGCACCTGAAGGCACCACCACCAACACTAACACCTGAACACAACACACCACAGCACCTGAAGGCACCACCACCAACACTAACACTGCCACCAATAACACCACCACCAACACTGTGTAAATTAACATAAATGGTCTTTTCCTTTGTACACTGCAAAAACTCAAAATATTTTCAAGAATATTTGTCTCATTTCTAGTCAAAACTAATCTCTTTCCACTTAAAATAAGACTCATCACCTAAAAATGAACTTGTTTTTAGATCATTTTCACTTGTTTCAAACAAATTTTCACTTGAAATAAGTAGAAAAATCTGCCAGTGAAAGCAAGTTTTTTGTGTTTGTAATACTGTAAGAAAGAAAAACTTACTCCACTGTCAGATTTTTCTACTTATTTCAAGTGAAAATCTGCTTGAAAGAAGTAAAAAGTGTCTAAAAACAAGCTGCTTTTAATGTGATGAGTCTTATCTTAAGTAGAATGAGATTTGTTTTGACTAGAAATGACATTTTGACTAAGACAAATATTCTTGGTAAGATATTGAGTTTTTGCAGTGTATCAGCAACAAATCATAAAAGTAGGATTGACAGTAACAATCTCTGTAGTTTTACAGTCTAAGCCTTTAAAGGCCGTTTTCTCAGAAAGAGTTTTTCAGACTCAGACTCCTCTCTAGAAATCTCCACTTCAGCAGCACTTCCAGACACCAAACCTTCCACTTTGATCCCTTTCTATATTCTGAAGGTTTTTACAGAGGGGATTGTTGATATATCATTCACAGCCTCATTTATACAACATTTTATTACTAAAAACATGGAGACATAGATGTTTTTTAGGGCTGGTGACAGTATTTTCTCATTTACAGAGTGATGAAAAGAGATATCCACAATCCTCCTCTGGAAAAACTTTATAGCTTTAGCTTTAGCTTTATCAATTGTTCAGGTTTCTGTTCTGGAAATGTATGCGAATTAGCGCATATTTAATTAGATATTGCCTCATTTACATATTTAAACATACATTTTGACAGAAGTTGTAATGTGAGTGATAAACTTGGGAAGTTTCATGGTGAAATCTGTAATGTCTCGTTCTGATTCTTGTTTGTTTTGCTTGTTTGTTATCCCCTCAGCAAACGGAGAGTTTAGATGAATAAATAAAGATGATGAGACACAAGTTCAGACCAAACACAGTCCTGACTGGACTCTACATCCTGTTAAAGGGATAGTTCAACATTTTGTCAAATTGGCCCATTGCCATAATCCCTATAGTCATAGCAGTAGGTTCGTTACCTTTAATTGTCGGTGCAAGCTGTTTTTAGAACGGCGGAGCAGAGCCGTGAGCTGCTCAGAGCTACGCTACGGAGGCTCATTATGGGATTTCTTGGTCAAACTCATCAAATACACAATCCAACAACTCCACAACGCTCTGGTGGACAAGTTGTGAGCTGCACATTCACCACGCTATGAGATAATAACACAACGTTACCACACAGATTTGTTTTAGAGGGAAATACAGAGACTGTTGATGAAAAACTGTCCCTGAAGGCAACGCGCATCAGCGGTTTTGCATGAATTTCCCTCTAAAACAACTCTGTGTGGTAACGTTGTGTTATTATCTCATAGCGTGGTGAATGTGCAGCTCACAACTTGTCCACCAGAGCGTTGTGGAGTTGTTGGATTGTGTATTTGATGAGTTTGATGAGGGAAACCAATTAAGAAATCCCATAATGCTCGCAAAGACAAAAGCATATCTTCCACGTAAGGATCTTAATACAGTTATCCATGCTTTTATCACCTCTCGTTTAGACTATTGCAATTCCCTGTATGCTGGCATCGATTTGTTTTTAATACGCAGATTGCAGGTTGTGCAAAACGCTGCAGCGCGCCTACTGACAGGGACAAAGCGTCACCATCACATTACCCCAATTCTCCGCACTTTACACTGGCTACCTGTCTCTTCTAGAATTAATTTTAAAATTGTACTTATTGTTTTTAAGTGCCTGAATGGCCTGGCACCGTCCTACCTGTCTGACCTTCTTGTTCCTCACCATGCCCCCCGAGCACTAAGGTCTGCTAATCAGTTGCTCTTAACCATACCGAGAGCAAAACTAAAAACGAGAGGAGACAGGGCATTCTCTGTGGTGGCCCCGACATTGTGGAACAGCCTACCTCTGCATATTAGGACTGCACAAACACTCGAGCACTTTAAATCTCTTTTAAAAACTCATCTCTTTTCCTTGGCATTTTAGTTTTATATGTCTCCACTCTTGTTTTATTGTTTTATTGCATGCTTTTATTGTAACTACATTACCTGTTCCATCTAGTTGTATTGCCACTAGTTTGCTTGTGTGTTTATTGTACAGCACTTTGGTCAACCTGGGTTGTATTTTTAAATGTGCTATATAAATAAATATGTATTGTATTGTATTGTATTGTATGTATAATGAGCCTCTGTAGCATAGCTCTGAGCAGCTCACGGCTCTGCTCCGCCGTTCTAAAAACAGCTTGCACCGACAATTAAAGGTAACAAACCTACTGCTATGATGACTATAGGGATTATGGCAATGGGCCAATTTGACAAAAAATGTTGAACTATCCCTTGAATGTCTGTAGTTCATAGGTCTGATCTTTACACTTTCTCCAGCTGCCTGTTGGACTAACTGCCTGTTCCTTCCAGAGTTTCCATGAATTAACACAGACGGTTTAGTTGTTTTCCCGGGACAGAAGCTGTGTTTTTCCAGCCTGTGAACCGGGAGCAGAAACTACAAACAGCTCAGATTCCTGAGGACGCCTCACACAGAGAGAGACAGAGAGAGAGACACTGAGCTCTGTGTCCAAACACAACACCATCATCATCATCGGCCAGGCCACGGAAACAAGCGGTTCTTAGACTTTTTCTTTTTTTTGTCGAGGATTTAACGAGGTCGAGAGGTCGTTGTGGGCCGCCGTGAAGGGGAACGGAGGGGTGAAAACACATGAGCCGTGACCTCTGTCCTGTTTGGCAGCAGCAGCAGCAGCAGCAGCAGCATTAACAGCAGCAGCTCAGGGTTTGTGGTCGAGTCTGCAACATTTTTTTTAAGAATCCTGCCAAAGAATTCAAACATTTCCCTGAGAAACCTGAAGCTCGTGACGCAGCAATTTCACAAAACACGAGGATGAGACGCTGAAGACACCGAAGCAGTTTTTTTTATCCCTTTATTTTCAAAGTCTTATTTCATTATTAGCGCATATAGCACTTTAACTTAAAGAGCTGCTGATTTGATCAGTTCTACAGACTGTTTTTACTGACCTATTTGTAATAGAGTGGAGGCACCCTTCACTGTTTTGAATGCGTGTTAAAGGTGTGAAAGTATTTTGTATGGATGTCTCGTATGTATTGTCTTGTGTAGGCCTATGCAGTGGCTCCGAGCCCAAAACGTACAATCCAATCCAATATTATATATATGTGTTGCTCCTTTTTCTTATTACCTATTCATTATCCCTAATATTATTATTATTTGTTTATTTTATTAGGGCCACGGGCAATCGCACCGGGCACTGGTCCCAACAGCTATGAAATAGCTGCAGGGACCAGTGCCCGGGCGAAATTATATATCAAAACGTGCGGTTCGATCGGGATCGCTGTGCTATTACTTTTCTCAACAGTTTACGAATTTTTCGCAACATAAGTCGCGAAAAACGGCGCAAAATTTTGCATTGAAGTCAATGGGACGGGCGGAAAAAAAAGAGCGAAAAAGACCAATCATTGGAGTTTAACAAACGTCTACTGCTCAGGCATACTTTCACCTAGAGACTCCATTTAAACTTTAAACAGTAGACACAAGTCTTGTGTATTGTCGTATTACTCCACGTTTTGATAGGTCATATAGTTTTTGATCAATCCCTGATCAATGACCATGATCATTTTTGGAGAAATTATGAGATTATAATGGGTGTGTATTGGACGGAATGTTCGTGTCAGAGTGGGTGACATCATCGGTTAGAGTGGGAGAGATGCCAGAAAAACTCCAGATTTTTTCTCTTTCCACACTCGGCCCGGCCACAATTTACACTCTACACACATGATTTTTTCAGAATTTGTAAGACAAACTTGTTCTGTCTCTCATCATGTGCTCAAAATATCAGAGAGACTTACAGAATTTAAACTCTGAGCCTCTAAGTGCGGCCACGTCTGTCTCTGCTCCTCATTGACTCCAATACAAATATTTTCTGAGAGAAGCAGAACGGCCTGATGTTTTAAAACTGCCAGCGTCGCCAAAATATTTACTGTAGAAACACCAAATCGTACCAAATTTTCAGTAAGTCCTTAGAGCAACGTTGATCTGTGTTTTGTTCTGATAGGAGTTACCGTTTTCTCACCCTAAGCCTAAATGCGAGACCGGTGCAGAGGCAGAAAATGGCTCTTTTTCTCCACGTTTCTGTCTGTCTCAGCCTGCGGGGGCCCCTATCGCCGTGGTAACCTCTTTGATCCTCAGGCCAGAGCTCGTTAACTTCATAAACAATCCACCTGGCGCTCGTTTAAATGTTTATAAACACAGACACAGCTAAATCAGACTGACACAGGATGCAGCTACTAACTAACTAACACACACACACACACACACACACAGGTAACCTAATGTGGTTACAGCTCCTCCATATCAGTGCTTATAGAAAGATGATCATGTGTCTGTCTGATCAGCTCTGTCTTGACCTTAAGATCGTGGGTTTGATTCCCATGTTGAGAGAGATGGCACAACCGGCAGTAGCTCCCGTGGCCCATTCAAAATTTCCCCAGAGGAATTTTTCTAGTTTTCTTTATTATTATTATTTTCACTATTACCGTATTCTATACCATATTGTATACAAGTAATAGCACTCCACTTACCTCTCATCCACATCCACACACACACACACACACTTAACACTACATTCATGTCATTTCCTGTTGTTGTCTGTACTTATGTCGATTGTTTGTATGTTTGTGTGGTTATATGTGTTTATAACGTATTTGTCCTTCATGTCACCTTGTCTATCACTTCACCAATAAAAAAAAGAAAACACAACTGAACAACAAACAAAGAAACTGTGAAGCTGAAGGAGGAAGAGGAGGAGGAAACATTTAGAGCAGCAGATGTTTCCAGATGTTGGGGACCGACCTGCGTCTGACCTGGGCCGATGTAGAACTTGTGCAGGATGTTGATGAGGAAGTCCTGCACCTCGTACCACGGGTAGATGGAGTTAGAGCCGTCCAGAACGATCACGATGTCCATGAACGTCTCACACCCTGGAGCACGGACGAGGAACAGTGGGAATAATATAAATATAATATATGAAATAAACAGCGTTACTTTTTTCAGTAATGAGTAATCCAAAAAGTTACGGTTTCCCCCGTTACTTGACTCAAGAAGTCCCGTCACAAAATAATAATATTCTCATTTATGTGTTGTACATTACACGCTTTTTTTTACAGTCCACCAACTAGTCGGAAAAAAGCTGTTTATCTGGAATTAAAGGGACAACGAGGAGTTTCTATTTGGTTATAAAAAAGTCTCACGTTAATGTGGATGAATCTACGTTACCACTTGTTAATGGTCCATTTTAGATAGTTTATAAATACAGTTAGTGCTTAACCCTAACCCTATGAGTAAAACATTTTTAACTGTGTTTATAAACTACATACTAATGAGTATTTGTGTGTTATGAATGATGAATTCAATATTTAATGCTTCACTAATGCTTAATAGTGTGTATTTATTATAAAGTGTTACCCATGTTTCTCTACGCTCCAGTGTGCATTTAGTGTCTGTAGTTAAAGCCATTACATCATCCTTCAATATTCACTTTTTGATGCAACAAAATGCAGTTTAGCCAAGTTTAAGAGTGACTGAATACGGTTATTGTGTTTTCATGTACTCAATTGTTTTGTTTAAACTTATATAAATGTACATTTTATTTAACTGAATATGGTTTGTGTGTGTGTGTGTGTGTGTGTGTGTGTGTGAGAGTTACTCTGCAGGGCCGGGGCGATGGTGTGTGACGGTCTGAAGTTCCTGCTGACCCTGGAGCAGATCCCGGTGCTGTACAAGGAGCTTCCACACTCATGAGACCAGAGAGGCCCACAGGTCTGAGGACACACACACACACACACACACACACACATGTTAAAGGAGACCACTGAGAGCCAACATGGCGGCCGTTTCCTCTCCTCCAGTCTCTCTCTCACTCACCACAAAGCTGTTGTCTCGGGGATTGGAGGTCAGCGACATCCCCAGTCTCATCTTGTCCTTCCTCTCAGAGACGTTGTCCAGAGACAGTTTCCCTGGTAACGGACAGACAGACAGGAGTTCAATTTAATGCTTTTATTTTGGTAAAAGGAACCTTTACTTTACTTGACTTTATTTGTTTATTTGGTCGGGACAATGCATATTAATGGACAGTGAGTGCTAGAGTACCCACAGTAAATACACCTGATTTAGCACTGGTGCTACATTACATCCGTAGTCCCCAAAAGCCTGTGCATATTCTCATTTGTCCAGGTCATAGTATCTCAAAGGAGGTTAAATCGAAAGCAACTGGACAAATAACTAAGTCCAGTTGCTTTCGATTTAACCTCCTTTGAGATAGTCCCCAAAACAATACAACAATTAACAAACATTAACAAGTCCAAAAAGATGGAGGACCAGTAGATAACAGAAAAAGTACATTTACATAGTTACAGGGTTGGACATGAGTCTTTGAATTGTAAAAAAAAAATATATAATCTATATAGCTGGAATTAACATGATTCATTGAAATATAAAAATGAAGAGTTAATTTGCAAAAGTAGATAACTCCGTTTTTAAAAAATTCTAGAATCTTCTTTTTTTTTTTTTTTTCTTTAGATAAGGTGATACCAGTCAAACCAAAGTTGAGTGACTTTGAGATGTAACAAAACAGAAATATCTCAAAAAAATAAAGTTTTATTGAAAACAACACTATGCAAAGAATAATTACAAAGCCTCAGCTAATTTTTTTTCAAAATTGCACTTATCTGCTTTTGCAAATGAACTCTTCAAATATATATCTATACAGTTGCGATTGACATGATTCATTTAAATATAAAAATATAGTACTTCCTGTCCCTTTGTTACGATGATGTCATAGCTGTGACTCACCCAGGTGGAGGCGGCTGCAGTTGACGGACGTCCTGGTGTCCAGTGGACACCTGTACACGTCTCCTGTCTGCTGCTTCCCTGTGGACTCAAAGGGAGCTCCCACCAGCAGCCTAAACACACACACACACACACACACACACACACACACATGCTTGTAATGCTATCTTTATGAGGACACTCATTGACATAATGTATTCTGTAGCCCCGTACCCTAACCTTAACCATTACTCTTAACCTAATTTGAACCTAACTATAACCTAAAGTCTTAAAGGGATAGTTCAACATTTTCGCAAATTGGCCCATTGCCATAACCCCTATAGTCATAGCAGTAGGTTTGTTACCTTTAATTCTCGGTGCAAGCTATTTTTAGAACGGCGGAGCAGAGTAGCTCAGAGCTACGCTACGGAGGCTCATGGGATTTCTTGGTTTCCCTCATCAAACTCATCAAATACACAATCCAACAACTCCACAACGCTCTGGTGGACAAGTTGTGAGCTGCACATTCACCACGCTATGAGATAATAACACAACGTTACCACACAGAGTTGTTGTAGAGGGAAATTCATGCAAAACCGCTGATGCACGTTGCCTTCAGGGACAGTTTTTCATCAACAGTCTCTGTATTTCCCTCCTCACAACTTGTCCACCAGAGCGTTGTGGAGTTGTTGGATTGTGTATTTGATGAGTTTGATGAGGGAAACCAAGAAATCCCATAATGAGCCTCCGTAGCGTAGCTCTGAGCAGCTCATGGCTCTGCTCCGCCGTTCTAAAAATAGCTTGCACCGACAATTAAAGGTAATGAACCTACTGCTATGACTATAGAGATTATGGCAATGGGTAAATTTGACTAAATGTTGAACTATCCCTTTAACCTTCAAACAGCGCTTTGAAAAAGTGAGGACCGGCCAAAATGTCCTCACTTGGTAACAATGTCCTCACTCTGTTGGTTAAAAACTCTCGACGGTCCTCACAACGTAGTAAGTACAAGAACACACACACACACACTGACAATTAGTAAATCTAAAATAGTTTTTTGCAGACTGGATTCCCGTCCATCTCCATGTTGTAAACTGTTTTCTTAAGCGCCGACGCAGTTTGCAATAAAAAACAATGAGAAGGACACGAGTGCTGCTGGCCTTTCTTCTTTTTCTTTAAGCAAACAGTTTTCTTGTCTGTAACAACATCTCTGATCCTGATCCCTCCTCTGTCTCTCACCCTGAGGTTTGTTTCTCCTGGTTTTTCTTGGGAGTTTTTCCTCAGTGGATGTGGGGGTCAGAGGTCAGAGGATGTTGTGATGATGCCATGTAAAGTCCTTTGACACAAATTGTTTATATATATATTTAACAAATGTACGGTGTCCTTTCTTTAGCAATAGAAACTGATAGATATATGAACATGCAATATGCCCACATTCTTCCACACTGTGACGTCTGTGCTGACATTTCTAAGTATATTGTTCATTTACTGTGTGGAAGATGGGGTAATGCGTATAAAACCAACCTGTTGCCTCTGTACATATTACAAGCCATAAGAACAGTTTTTAATGTTAGGTTCCATGATCACACTAAGCCACTTTTTTTGAAGGCATCTGCATTAACATTTTTTGACTTGGTAAAATTTAAAACTGCATTAACCATGTATAAAGCAAAAAATAATCTTCTTCCTTGTATAATCCAAAAATTATTTCATGAGAGGGAAGGTTGTAAAAGATATGACTTAAGAGGAGAACTCAAATTGCAACAGCAAAGTGTAAAATCGACTCTTAAAAGTATGTGTATTTCTGTCGGAGGGGTTATTCTATGGAATAGCTTGGATGTAGAGATTAAACTCAGCAAAAGTGTTAATCAATTTAAAAGTTTAGAAAAGGAGTGTTTGAAATGTATAGCAGAGAGGAGAGATAAATGATGTAAACTAATGTGATAACTGTGTTTTGGTTGTGTTGTATGTGTGTTGTCTGGGGTTGGAAACTGATCAGCTGCTTCTTCCATCCCCATTTCAAACAGTGTTAGTTGTTGTTAGTGTCTGTTGTTGTTTGTCCTGTTCGATATTTGGTTATATGGTGTCCTGTGGATGTTCTTGTTATGTTGTATGTGAGATATAATTTTTGTTTGGTTTGAAATAAATATGATCAATCAATCAATTTTGCTGATTTTGATGATGATACAGATAAATTGTGTGTTATTTTATCTGGTTCACTGCATCAACAAATGTGCCAAATCCTGACACCTCCTCCTCCTCAACAGAAGGAATGTCTTTCATCACATGGTTCCCGCTCGGCGCTGGTTCTGGGAACGGGTCTGAGTCACGACCAAAAGGACCACGAGCCACCGAGTCTTTAGTCTGCTCACACGTCGCCGTCCACATCAAACGGGCCGAGCGCCGCGCGGACAAAACCACATCCTCCGACTGCAGACGGAGCCAGGTCCACATCCTGCAGCCTGCAGCGCTCTAAGCCCCGCCCCCCATGACATCATCACCCCGGGCCGGTCGTTTCCTAAACAGGTGCTGAGGTTTACTGTATCTCTGTGGTGGTGAAACCTGAGTCGTTATCGGCCGCTTTGTCTTTTAATTAAGTGGAGTTCCCGCCGCCGATACCTCTTCCCAGAATTCCCTGCAATTTGAGGGAGACTAAACACACTGTGAGACAGTAAACACACACACACACACACACACACACACACACAGGTCACAGCGTGAAGGCTGACAGTCACAGGACACTGTAGAAACACAGAGTCGACTCTATAAACAAGAAGCGCCGGAGGTTTGAGCTGAGGTCAGACAGAGGTCAGAGGTCACCACAGGTCAACGAGTCTGACCTCTAACAGACAACAACACACACACAGTCAGTAGTTGGGTTTCCATCCACCTTTTCTTATGCGCATTTTGTGAAAATGCGCATAAATACTTGAATGGAAACGCCAGAAATTCGAATAAAGGCAGTAAATGCGCATAAAAGTTTATACGCTTGGAGGGGGTGGATTTGTCAGCGTATCGAATAAAGGAAATGCGAGTTTTTGTTATGGAAACAGATTATGTGAATTGAGGCAGAGTTTGTGGGTGAAGCTGCTGGACTTCACCCAGCGACGCCCCGGTGTCCCAGCTCTCCTCTCTGCTGCACCGCAACATAAACGCTCTCCGTAACCCATAATCTTTTGTTTATGACGGTTAAGACTACACAAACACGCCGTAACATCGTTATGTAACTTATTGATTTTTCACCGGCTTCGTATGTAAACAGATGCACATGGAGGAGAGGAGCATAACCAAAGCGGAAAAGCGAGCGGACTGTCACAGTTCCTACTGTCTTTCTGTGTAAATATCTCATGTTACAACATGAAAACCTGCAGCTTATATTCAAGTGCAGCCTATATGTGTATTTTCTTTTAAAATGTAGCTGGTGCGGATTATACAGGTGCGTCTATAGTCCGGAAAGTACGTAAATTGTCCATGATGTTGAGTGTCAGCTGAGTGTCAACTGTTGGATACATTCACGCTCTCTTATGACGTAATCTCACGGTGCACTCCTCCTCTCCCAATAATCGCAAAACAATAACGAATGGAAACGGGCATAAATTCGCATTTGCTTTTTGCGCATTTTCACAAAATCCGCTTTTAAATTCGATACGACTTGGATGGAAACCCAACTACTGTCCTCTGTAGACGGCACTGAGGCGTTCACTGACCATGTTTCCATCCACACGTTTTTATTCGCAACATCAAATTAAAAACACCTTGTGGAAACAGTAAAATTCAATAAAATATCTTGAGTATTGATACAAAGTCGATCTGATCAGATTTTCTCTTGATGGATACAAACTTCTGATGGAACCAGTTCTCTGTCTGATAAAAGTGAGCTGTGATCATGTTTGATGTGGATTCCTCTGCGTGTTCCAGCTGTTAAACACAGACAGATGCAGGTGAACAGGACAGACTGGCTTCATGTTAATAACAGTCATCATCCGACCTCAGAGAGTCGGTTACAGATGGAGGATGGACGACGTCCTTCTGTTTGGTGATTTAGTACAAAAATAAGTAGAAACACCTTAAACTTCAAGAAAATAACTCAGTATGATTGTAAAACAGCACATGACAGCATGTCTATGGAGATTCTCATTCATCCAGGTCATCGTTCTTTCCTGGGCAAATTGAGTCGTAGGTAACTGGACTTGTCTTTGTCTGGGAAGACGTTTCTCCTCTTATCCAAGGGGCTTCATCAGTTCGTACGCAACAAGTCTCACTAGTCCGCACTAGCACATGAGGGCATTCTTCTTCTTCTTCTAGAGTGGGTTGTTCATGTGTAAAATCAAATACAGTCCAAATATGTGACCCGATCCATCAAAATGAGTCACAGTGACCCAAATTTCAAAGTTGAGATTTTGGTATCAATGGAAAGATTAGAAAATAAGCTTTAAAATGATACTCTAGTCAGAGTCATACATTTGATGGTTTTCGAGATGTGGCCATTTGAATTACGATCTCCTACTCTCTTATTCCGTTCTAAAACCTGAGAAAATAGCAGTTAAAGTTTTTGCCAGTGACTCTGGCATCTGTTCCTGTACCACGTGATTACACGCTCCCTATACGGTCCCTTGTTGTCATAGATGCAGCATTCAATGACCCTCGGAAAGCAGAGAATCTCACAATTCAGATGCTTTTTACAGCTCGTTTCTATCATAAACGGTTCAGAAGTTGTCATGTTTTGTTGACATTTTGTAAAACATGTGCAAGTGTGTACGTTCGGTTTAGCATCGATGCTACGCTCTGTTAGCATCGATGCTACGCTCTGTTAGCATCGATGCTACGCTCTGTTAGCGTCGATGCTACTCGGTTTAGCATCTGTTTCTGTATCCGTCCCTTCTCGTCATAGATGCAACATTCAATGACCGTCGGAAAGCGGAGAATCCCGCGATTCAGATGCAGTTTACAGCTCGTCTCTATCATGAACGGTTCAGAAGATATTTCATGTTTTGCACCGAAGCGACGCTCATTTTCAGAGGGTTTAAGTTGCAGGTCGACTTTAATCATCATTTTCGTGCCTTTTCTCAATTATCTGGACTGTGAAACTTTGGGAGATTGTTTTTGAATGTCACTGCTTTGTAATTAGGGTAAAACATTTTTTTTGATTTTCTATGGGTTTTCCACGTTATCAGCTGATTATCTAAAAATAGAACGTTGCGACTTCCGACTCATTTTGATGGAACGGGTCACATATAATTATATCACTATTTATATACACAGAATATTTGAAGTAGGCTATGTATTAATATAGGGCCAATTATTTATATTATTAAATTGAAATATTTTAGTCATTCATTGTCATTCATAGTGCGAAATACGGGGGGGTCGGACCCCCCCGATTAACCCCTTGAGACCCCCTGAAAGACTCAAAAGCAAAATCTGAGGGGGGTCTCAATCTTGTCAAAAAAATAAATAATATAATATAATACAATAATTGTATTGTGGTCAATTAAATGTGTTTAAGATCACCATGTCCAGTATTCATAATTCAAAACATTTATTCGTTTAACATTAAGCTGAACCATGTCACCTGCGCATTATGCAAATTAGCCATGTGCGCCAGCCCAGCGCAGGAGTCGAGCCCACTCGCTATCAGAACAGAGGATCCCGTTCCTCTCCACCCTCTGCCGAAGAAAGTGAAGTTGAGGCCGAGTGCTCTGAAGAAGTAGCCGCAGCCCCTGCTGCTAGCACTGGTGATTGGCCGCTTTTCTTTTTCTTTCTTTTTTTTTCTTTTTTTACACCTAAGCAGGTGGGGTAATGGAAATACCGCAACCCTTGGCTTGACATTAAGGCAGGAAAATAACTTAAGGTAAGAGGCTAGCCTCCTTCAGGGGTCCGCCCGCTATTCAGACATCCCGCTATTCCGACATGTCACTATTTAGACATCCCGCTATTCCGACATGTCACTATTTAGACATCCCGCTATTACGACATCCCTCTATCTAGACATGCCGGTAGTCCGACACTTTTTGATACCGCTATTCCGACACGTCTTTTTTATTTTTATTTTATTTTTATTTTTTTACAGCTGCGATACCCAGGCGCGTCTCTCTCTCTCTTTTCTTTTCAGCGTGTCTATCACTGGTTTGATGAGTGATGTTCTTAATCTCAACAACTCAACTATCAAGTCACAAACAAAACTGACACACATGATAAACAAACAGAACTATGCTGCAGTTTGTTTGTCAAGTTAACCTGTCACCTTCAGCACCACGGACAGCGCCGCGGATGAGCCGCGAGCAGAGCGTCTGGGCTCTGGGCTCAGGGCCTGGGGCCTTATTTATCAAAACTGTAAGTAAGCAGTGTAAAACTGCTGCTACTAAATGTTTTGCTTAGGCCTACGGTGAAAAGACAGCCCAAAATATTTACACCTTTTTCAGATCTATCAAACTGTGCGTGCACAACTCTGCACCTCAACTTTGATAACTGGATCCAAGAATGGTGCGCAGTTGCGCACGTGAACACACCTCCGTCCCGGAATGCCTAGACAACCATATGGTCAGCACGTGCATATTAATTAGCCATGTGCGCTCTGTGGAGCGACAACAAAGTGACAACGAAGACAACGGGCGGAGGGAGGGGAGAGAAAGCTAGATACATGGCATCGGGCAATAAATCAGGCAAAAACCTCCCAAATCTCAACAAAAGGGAGCAGAAAAAAGAATAATCTTATGTAATCTGCCCCTTTATTCCAGACAATCTTTTTTTCTTCTTTTACCTATGTTAAAACGATGTAAAGCAGCAGGATAAACTCAGGTGACAGAATAATAACAGTCTCAGTAGCTGCAGATCAGTGTGCGCTGCTGCCGGTGTGTTTTTAAACTTGGAGGGTTTGTTTTTTCTTCTCTAATAGGCCTATGTATTTGTGTATGAGAAACAGTGTCTCAGATGAAAAAATAAAAATAAATCAGAAGGACACTCTGACTATAACGTAATCAATCAATGTCGGAAAAGCGGAATGTTTGAAAAATAGTAAAGTGCCGCTACTCCGACAATGAAAAAAAAAAATGTCGGAATAGTGGGACGCTTAAAAAATAATGTTAATGCCGCTATTCCGACAATTAGAAGTCAATGTCGAAATAGCGGCATGTCCTGAATAGCAGCATGTAACCCCTGCTTCAGCATACTATGGCCTGAACCCCCAGTGGTGTTGTTTGGCCAGGCGCCTGTTGTGAGCTATTTGTCTGTGCTTTTTCAATTTTTATGATGGCCCGTTATACGAATGTGATTTGTGGATGTGTTCAATGCTGCGTTTAAACGTATTTGCTAGATGGATGGTTAGATAAGGCTACATGATCGGTCATAGTTGCAGGCTGAGGATCTCGTGCACATAATTGCACGTCAGTCTCCGATCTCCAGATTTATACAGTTGGTTGTTATTCGAGTGCACGAGTTTGGTGTCTTTCATTCATTTTAATTGTTGTATTTTATTTATTGTCTATTCGTTTCTGCATTGCCCTGATCGCGCGCCAGTCTCCTATACCTGGCATTTATTCATTGTTCAAGTGCGCCAGTGTGGTGCCAATTATTGTCTTTTATTTATTTGAATTATCGTCTATTTATTATCAATTACTTTCTGCATTGTAATGCACAACTTTGCCTCTCCTTTTTAGGCTATAGGCTAATTTTCTTGGCTTATTGTAATGTTATAGTCCTACTTTATAAAAAGAAAAAAAAATAACGGTATTGCACAACAATCGCGAGTTAGGGACCCCCCCGAATATTGATGGGTATTTCGCACACTGTTGTCATTTATATACCAAATGACAGATGAAGGTCAGTGGTTCGATTCCAGACTCCCCCAGCAACATGTTGAAGACACTGGACCCACACTTGCCCTCCAGTGTATCATGGGATGTATGAATGTGTGTGAATGACTAGAAAGCGCACAGTCCATTCTTCTCCTTCATCATCATCGTCTTCGTCTTAATCTTCTTTTTCTTCTGGCGTCACTCAGACGTTCTCCAGCTCCAGGTCTGACAGGTCTCAGGTGTCTCCAGTCCAGATCAGATAAATGAAGTCTCTCCAGAGAGTCCTGAGTCTGGACCGAGGTCTGGACCGAGGTCTGGAAACCCTCTCCAGGTTCTGATCCGATCGCAGCACCACGACTCACTCAGCTGCTCGTTTATACCAGCTCACACACACTGAAACACACTGAAACACACTGAAACACACACTGAAACACACACTAGGACGGTGGCTCTGCTCCTGTGTGTGTGTGTGTGTGTGTGTGTGTGTAATCTCTTTTTTGTTTTTTTAATAAACACTCTGATCTTTGATTTGAAAAATCTCAGTGAGGTTTTTTATCAGCACATCTGTCTGACATCTGGACCCGTTCTTAAATGTCGTTTGGTTTGTGTGATGTGATCCAATAAGTTCCAGATAGTTCAAATAGTTGTACTAAAGTAGCCTATCTGCTTGTGTAACCATGGTAACAGCAGTGGGAGGAGACCTCAGCTGGTTGTGTGCTGTGTTCTTCTGTTCAATACAAACTTTGTTTCCATTAAATATGGTTTAGATTTGACATCAAATCATCTTTTTCTTTGTATCTGAGGAGGAATAATGTAAATATAGAGACACATGATTATTATTATGAGGACTGGGACTGGAGACACTGATGGACTTGGACCTGGTCTCACCACTCGGCTGCTGATGGAAACATCTGGCTCTGCAGCTCAGTGAGTTTATCAGAGTCGTCTGAGGGATGAAATTGCAGCCGGCTGCCGCCACAGAGGAAACTGATAAGAGACTGAGCTGAAATATGTTGAAGGTCCAGATAGAGACGGATTCTTAGAGAGAAACAGACGTTTTCCTGTGTCGGTTTAAATCTGAACTCTCCAGGTCTGGTGTCTCTAATCCTCCTCTCCTACATGCACACTAAAAAATGTTGGGTTATCTCTGTAACCCAATTTCTGAGTTATTGGTGTTGAGTTTAATTTTTGGGTTGTTTTTCCAGAGTTTAATTCCTGGGTTGTGCAAGTAATTGGGTTATTTTTCAGTGAGTAACCCATTTGTTGGGTTGGGTTGGGTAATTCTGTGACTTAACCGGCCGGTTCATTTGAAAAATGCTGTCCGCGCACTACAACATTGGGTTATTTTTAACCCAACTATTGGGTCGAGCAAGTGCTTTATACACGACCCCATAGTTGGGTTAAAAATAACCCAACGTTGTAGTTAGCATAACCCAACTCTTGGGTTGAATATTCAACCCAAAAGTTGGGTCAAAAAGATTAACCCAACCCGTTGGGTTAAAATAACCCAAAAAAGGGGTTCGTCCTTATTTGAACCAGCAGTTGGGTTAAAATTGGGTTAATTTTTAACCCAACTGTTTTTAGTGTGTGTGCATCTGTTTCTAACGAATGTTGAAGAACACAGCACAGAACACAGGGAAAAAGTTGTCTTCATCACTTTACATGAGTCAGATCTGCTGTTTTACAATCAACAGATTATTGTATTGATCATAAATTGACTTTGTGCTGTAGTTTCCTTTGAACCTCTCTACACTTTGCTTTTGTTGGGTTTAGTAAACGCAGGTATTTTCTGTGCATTTCTTTTTTGCAAACGCTAGGCCTACAAAAAGTGAACGACCCATCTCGGTGCAGCTTTGCAGAATGAACACTTTACAACAAAAGAAAAACTGACAAAATGTCGACAGTAAAGCAACTGAAAATTACTTCAGATAAAAAGGGTTATCTTTCATTCACAGATGTGTTAAAATTTACAAGCAGAAGATATACAGTAAAAGTCTGTGCTGATCTGGCAGCTCATCTGTTTCCTCTCCCTCGTCTTTCTATCTTTTTTAGAGCCTCGACACCCGTGTGTGTTTCCTAGATGTTACAGTAAATACAGATGGAATCAGCTGTGATCGATGTGTTTACATAAACTCAATCAATTGTTTTTCAAAAGCAGTGAAACAAAACACAGGTCACAATCTACAATGTGAACTGTTCTTCACTTCAGCCTTTAGGTTCAGTTTTGACAAACACAGTGAAAAGCAGTTGGAAATGTAGCCAGTTTAACATCGACTGTTTTGGTCCTGAGTTGAGATTGTGTGTCCAAAGAGCTTAAAACAAAATTTAAATGTATAAATGTTTTTTTTTTGTTTGTTTTTTTGCAGAATTGTTTTTATTTTACCACTTTTATCTAGACAATTTTTTAACCTTTTTTTTTGTTTTGTTTTGTTTTTTTTAAGGAATCTTACCACTTTTTTCTAGGATTAAAAAAAAAAATTAGATATTTTTTTTTTGGGGGGGGGTAGGGGGGTTACCACTTTTTGTAGAATTTTTTTTAAACTTTTGTTTTGAGAAATGTTACCACTTTTATCTAGAATTTTTTTTTTTACTTTAAAAAAAAACATTTAAAAAATATTAAGACTTTTTTCTAGGATTTTGAAACTTTTTTTTTTAGATTTTTCTATTTTCTTGGAAAACTTTTCTCTTTACAATATTTACAAAAATTCACGCCATTGGCCCTAATTTGAACGTACACATCGACTAAAAATAAAAAGTAATTATTACTCAGAACAAATATTTGTGTATTTCTGGTTTTTTGCTTCAACATTTTGTCCAATGGGGATTCGTAGTCTAATTTATGTCCATTTAGGGTCCTTGAGGTAAAAAAAAGTTGGAAAACCACCCACAGAGGCCACACAGGCTTTTGTTGTGGTATCTGTGTGAAGAGTTTTGAAAAAAAAAAAAAAAGGGTCATAGTGATCGTAAAATTCTGGATTATTCTGGATTATTCCAGTCTGAGTCTGAGTCAACAACACGAGCCAAACACCTGAGATGGGATGTCACCGAGCTGCTGCAGACGAAAACAACAGAGCAGAGACTAAAGACTATAACCATGTGAACCCCCCTCCTCTTCTCTTTAAAACAACACACACACACACACACACACACACAGGGAGCGGAGTGGAGTGATGGGCTTCCCAGAGGGAGGCTGGGGAATAACAAACCGCACACACATAGTTTCCAGGTCCCGCGCTGCGCCTCGGGACGGAGAGAAGAGACGCACATAGTTTCCACTTATTTACCTGAGACTTCAAAGACTGAGAGGTTGTGTAACGGTGCAGGAGCGAGAGGAATGCAGCAGCACGACAACACACACACATTAACACACAACAACACACATTTACACACACAACTACAACAACAGGTTTATCTCTCACAGACGTGATAAAAAAAAAAAAAACGTTTTTATTTTTTCCCAGGTGACGAAGAAACCGAGTCTGAGTCTGGATGAAGAGTTTTTATCATGATGGTTATTCCAGATTTTATTTTATTATTATTATTCTGTCCCTCTGTCTCTCTGTCTCTTTGTAATATTATATGATATATTGAATATAGTATAATATATATACAAAAATAAATGGTAAATGTTGACTTGCACTTCATAATAGCGCTTTTCTAAGTCTCTTGGACCACCTCAAAGCGCTTTTCACTGTAGGTCACCATTCACCCTTTCACACACATTCATACAGCGGCTGTAGCGCAGGGAATCTAAGCCCCCCATTCCCTACACAATTACGTCACACCCAAATTGGACACATCGAGGGGGGGGGGAAGAAGGGGCAAGTGTGGGGTTTTCAGTGGTCCCTTGGCCCAATGGACACTTGAACATGCGGACTGGGGGAGCCAGGAATCGAACCACCGACCTTCCGGTTAGTGGACAACCCGCTCCACCTCCTGAGCCACAGCCGTGATGTAGGTGATAGTTTGTATATGTGTATATATATAGGCATATTTTATATTTTATTTTATTCTTTTATATTACAGATTGAAGCCATCCAGAGGAAGACGGTGGAGTTCTTCTGGTCGGGACACCACTGGCTGAGATCAGCGGTGCTGCACCTGCCGGTACCTGAGGGTGGACAAGGCCTGGTCAACATGGCGGCACGGGTCGCATGCTTTCCAGGCTGCAGAACGGCCAGAGACTCCTGTACAGGTTTTGGTCCTGGCCGTGGATGGACACAGCCTGCCCTGCCTGCTGAGGAAGGCCGTCGGTCGTCTCAGGGTACGATAAACATCCTGTATTCTGCTTGAGCTCACTCAGTGGACATTATCCCTGGGACTGACACCATTTTACCAGTCGGTGCTCGAGGCGGCGCAGGTCTTCACGTTCCCCAGCGGAAGGCCTGCAGTAACCACCTGGGATTGTGGCCTCTTTTGAAGAGCCCGCTGCTGTGGAACAATTTTTTATCAGCCCCCCCCCCACCTCGGGGGTCCTTTCCTCCGACAGCCTCAGGATCAGACTGAGGGAGGCCGGCTGATCCTGCGAAGCTGGGGCAAAAGATAATTCAATAAATGGAAAGATACTCCATGACCGGCTGCTCCAATGATAATGAAAATGTTATGATCACCTTCCTGTGTCGTCACTAGAAGTGGCGTGGCCAACCGTCCACCACCTCGTCTGTGAACGTGTGTGTGGATTAAATACAATTTCGTTAGGTAGATGAAAAGTTGAGATATTTATATTTTCTTATGATAACAATTAAAATATCTACACTACTGACAGTCATAATTTAGCATGCTGAAAAAATAATTTAAATCATTTTCACGGAAGTTCGCTGGCCCGTTTGTTTGACGTTGCCTAGGAGATCTGTGGCCAAATCTGGCGAGAGTGTGTCGTCAGAGACAGAGACAGGTCCTTTGAACAAAGTTGATTTTCTCCCGGATCATCTCCCCGTCTTGAAAATTACCCATTTTGGTGTCAAACCTGTTTTCAGAAGAGAATGTGCTCGTGAAAAATGAGTTCCAAAAAATTCTAGCTTCAGTATGACCTTGGGGAAAGAAAGACCCGACCTATGGAATCGGTGTTTCCACATTAAATTGTCCCATAGGAATCAATACACTCCCATACTGCCTCTGGTCTCTCTATAAGGGGCGTGGCCGTGCAGAAGCCTATGTGACATCATACAGGAAGCTGACTTCCCGTCATGAAAGGTCTTGGTTTTATAAACCGTCTTTGTGCTGGGTCACCTCCTAAAGGACCATCCATACCCTCACCTGGGCAGAGAGCGACTTCCAGCAATTAGGTCCAGCAGAGCGACTCAGCATTAGGTCCCAGCAGAGAGACTCAGCATTAGGTCCAGCCAGAGCGACCTCCAGCATTAGGGGTTTCCCCCAGCAGAGTGCCGGCACAGGCTGGTGGCAGAGGTCCTGTGGGTCCCTGCCGGAGGTCCTGAGGGGGTTCGGAAGGACCGGACTGTTCTGGACCAGCTGGGATGAGCACATGAATAATTTGTTTTTCCTGCCCTGATGGTTTCTCCTGCGGTTGGCCAGTGGCGTGAGGAGGAGGACCTCCTGCTGTCTCTGAGGACCCCACAGCTGGGAGACCTGGAGTCTCTGGGGAGAAAGGAGGTGTACAACATCATCCTGAAGGTGGCAGGCCTGCGCTCTCTGGCCGAGCTGAAGGTGTCGAGGTGGACTGAGTTTTTTGGCAGGGGCTCTTCTCCAGGAGGTTGTTGGCGGTCCCTGGACAAACCCCCCGTTGAAAAACGGACGGGCGACCTCCAGTGGAGGATTGTACATGGGGCCATAGCTACAAACAGGTATCTGGCACACCTTGATCCTAGCACGGGGGTTAGTTGTTCCTTCTGCTCCGAGACTGAGACGTTACAACACCTGTTTGTCCAGTGTCCCAGACTGGAGCCTCTGTTCTCCTCATTTTGTATAGAAAATTGTCTTTTAGTTCAAACATACATAATTATTCAACTGGACATGCTGCTGGAGGTTATTTTATTTTACCCAGGGCAGTCTCTCAAGGCACAGTATTATGTCGAGCTATGAAGGAGTGGAATGCCCTTTAGAATTATGTTATACAACAAAGAAACATGGTTAGTTTTAAAATGAAATTAAGAGATTATTATTTTGATCGCAATTTTGACCATTAGTAGCCTATTTGTAAAACTGGGTCCTGGTATTCTTGTTGTGTAGTGATTCAATGTAGGAGCGGGTAACATTATGTTAAGTGTTTGTCTTGGATGTTTTTTTTTGTTTTTTTGTTTTTTTGTTTTTTTTCTTGTATTGAGTACCGGTATGTGTTTTCTGTATGTATTTTTGTTTTATGTATTAATGTATTTTATGTGTTAATGGTTTGTATTTGTCATTTATTATGATGAAAAGACCCCAGGAAGAAGAGCTGCTGCGTGGCAAAAGCTAATGGGGATCTAAATAAACTAAACTAAACTGTTCAGGCTGCTGCAGGGCTGGTGCAGGGGTTAGGGGAGCACTTCACTTCCTGTTTATACATCTATGGGCCACGCTACTCTGCAAAGAAGAAGGCAACACACACACTCATCAACTACATCTCAGGGTTAGCGAAGCGAGTCACTTGGAAAACACGTAAGAACAGGGTGAGGGGTCAGGGGTCACAGGAGGTGGTGGCTATGGTAACGGGGATGCTGGCAGCTCGGCTCAGGTGGGGTGAGTTCAGCTTCGTACAGAGATGACGGACCAGAATAGAGGGGTTTTGTGAAGACCTGGGGCTGTAAATGGGGTTTTGTGATCGGTCCCAGAGAGGACACACTAGTCCAGAGAGTCTGAGGCTTTTTCTGTTGCTCCGTTGATCATGTCCTGTTCTTCTCAGTCGCCAGTGTGGTGATTGAATTTGATAGAGTTTTGTGACATAGTAAGGACTGATAATAAAATGTTTGGATTTAAAAAAATCAAAGCAAATCAGCCTCCCCTTTCCGACTCCTCTGCCTCCACTCTCTCCTCGCTCCTCCCCTCCCCTCTCCTCACTCCTCTCTCTTCTCCTCTCCTCCCCTCACTCCACCTGGGCTCGCGTGCTCTCCTCTCCTCTCCTCAGGCTGCCTCCTCCACTCTCCCTCCCCTCTCCTCTCTCCTCTCCTCACCTCACCTCCCCTCTCCTCCTCGCGTCCTCTACCTCTGCCAGCTCCATCTCCGCTCGCGAGTCGTCTCTCGCTACGCGCGTCCTCCTCTCCCTCCCGCTCTCGCCTCTCAACCTCAGATCCTTCTCCTCTGCGCTCATCCTAGCCGTCGCTCTCGCTCTCCGTCCCTCGACTCGCTCTCCTCTCCTGCTAGGCCTGCCGGTCCGTCGTCCCCTCCGGCGGGGGTGCGTCGGGCGGTCTAATGGAGGGCGCTACTTGGGGGGAGGGGCGTGGTTGTGGGTGGGGACCGGGGACTCGTCGCGACTGCGCGGTGCTCGCACGCGCGATGCCGCTCCGTGTCTCTTACTCCACTCCTCTGGTGTAGGTGGGCGCGGGGGGGATGCAAGTTGTGTGTGTGGGGGGGTGGGGGGGGCGGGGGTGATAGAAGGACGATGTGGGCTGTGGAGTTCTGGGTGGAGGTGGTGGGGTGATGGGGGGGGGGGGGGGCGAGGTGGTGAGCGTGCGGTGGGGGGGGGGCGGGACGGGGGGGGGTATCGGTGTTTCACAGCAAGTGATTGATGTTGGGAGTAGGGGTGAGTGGGCGGTCTTTAGGGGGGTTAATTGTTGTTGTCGAGTTTATTATGGATTTGGCCGTGGGGCTTGGAGGAAGGTATTGGTGGTGGGGTTTTGGAGGTGGTGTGGGTGGTTATTACTGGGATGTAAATTTTATGATTACTCTTGTTTGGTAGGTGGACGGTGGAAGGGGTATTAGGAGTATTATGTCCAAGGGTGGGGAAGGGTAACTGGGGGGATGGGGCGGGGGTGTGGGGGTGGTAAGAAGAGGCGTGGTGTGACGTGGAACTATCAAGGGCTGTGGGAGGTCGGGTGCTGGTAGTGTTGGTGGTGGTGCCACTTCAGGGTCCTGGTGGACTTGGGTCGTGTCTCAGCACTGGTTGGCTGGTGGTGGTCCTTCATCGGTGCCGCGTGCGTGTGTTGTGTGATGGCAGGGGAGGGTTGGGGGTGGTGCCTAACAAGAGCTGGGTGTAGTGTCAGTGGGCGTGGTCCGAGAACGCGGCTCTCTCCTGGTCCATGAGTTCCGGTCAGGGCGGCGACCAGACGGGATGAGAGTTGTGGAAGGCGCCCACGAGCATCAGACCACGAAGCGGTGGCGAGACGGAGACTCACGCGGGGCCTGCAACGGACACAACCCCAACCCATTAGACCACCCCAACCTCCCCCCCGCGTCTGTAAACCGCGCCACCCCTATATCCCCGCCGCGCAAACCGCCCTCACGAACACACCACAAAAACCCCACCAAATCCTGTAAAATGCTTTTTATCTTGCAACAAGCAACTCCTCATACCTATCTCGACCTACTCACCAAAGATACAGAAATCACCTACTAATACAATCCCCCTGGATATCCCTCCAACGATCCATTTTCTAAATTAAAAACGAGACTCACCCCTCCTCACCTTCCTCTCCTCCCAAGAAGACTCCTAACTGTTCACCGAAATAAACTTATCCAAATCCTCCTTCTCCCACTCCTCTCCCTCGATAATGACCCCTAAATATAGTAACGAACCCTCCTCGTCCTCTCGGTTCTAACTCATTAAACTCTGACTTCTTGTTTTGTCTATCGTTTTACTATGAAATTCTTAGATTAGTTTATTAACATCTACTAAATTCACTCTTTTCTAATCCTTCGATCTTAGTCTTGTTTTATTCCTCTATCATACTCGTTCTCCTTAAACATTATTATGTTGATGTTATTTTAAATATAACTCCTATTCTTTGTTCATATTTACTTTTTCCATTTCTATGCTTTCTCTCCTCTTTTTACTAACTCTTTCGTGTGATTCTAGTAACTTTTTCCCTCTCTTCCTAATCCATTCCTTGTATTTTTTATTAAACCTCTTTAATGACATAAAATATCTTCAGATCAAATATTTTCTTACAGCTTTTATATTTTATCATGTCTTATTTTTTTTATAACTAATATCATATTGTATTTTTTCTTAAAGCCTGAACAAAAAACTATAAAAATTAAACAACATTCTAAAACAACATTTACTTGCTCTTCCAACCCAAAAAAACAATAATAATCCGTGATTACCACCAACGCACTACAGGTAAAAATCTATACAACAAGATAAAATCGATACCCCATACACACCCACCGCAGAAGACAACAAACAAAGCAACCTTTGGAACCAAGCACATATCACAATACAACAAAAAAACACAATAAAATAGTAATTGTACCATTCACAAACCCAGCAACACCCACATTATAAGACTACCAAAACAATGATTAACAATAATAAAAAAATCTAAATTATTAATGTCCCTACAAACAAAAAATAAAAAAACAAAAAACCCAAACACACAACACAAAAAAAATCCAAAATAAAAACTATCTTACATCATCACATCCCTACACCCATAAACATATAAAAGATTTAACTAGATAAATTTCTAACACAAATACTAATATACTCTCAATATTATAACTATTGCCATCCTTCTTCCTCACCTCTCTCACTCCTCTCAACCTCTCTCAACCACAAATCCGCAACAGTCATCCCAATCACACAAGAAACGGATTCTATGTTAATCCATCTGACAAACGAGCCAAGAATACAAACCCGGCGAAAGATACCGATAACCTGCCGATACCCCAACCCTAAATACTCCCGCAAAAAGTCCTTCACTATAGCAACGAGAACACCCACACAAAACACGACAAAAAACAAACAACCTCCCCGCTAACAGTCACGATATTCAGCCGCAAAGTGCCGCAACGACCACACCTACATTCAGAGATCCAAGCCAACAACCAAACAAAGCCGACTGTACCGCGCCTGGATTCTGCACCTCTTTAGAACCATAAACGAGAGACACATAAACCAATTATAAAAAGGGATCACCATCCAGACGTGGGGGAATAACCCCGAATCTGAACCACAGGGCTTAGAAGAGACCCTAAGAACGCCAGGCAGAAGCTAGGAAACCCCGAGAAAAACGGCACCAAGGACCTGCATACAGTCCCCTCAGTTACCCAACTCTCGAACACCAGGTGGTGTAAATAGACAAGAGAAAAAAGGCGCACAGGAACCACGGAAACCATACGTTTGAACTCGGAGAGCGGTGGGGCCCGCGGCGGCGAACACGCACGACTAATAAACTGCCCCAACCCAACCCGGCGCAAAGGAGGCGGACAATACGTGCGCGTTCAAGAACGGCGCAAAAGTGCAGGAACTGCGAAAAAAACGTACCGAGTAAACGCTATGAGGGAGTGGGATGTTGGGGGGCGGGGCTAGGTTTGCATTTGCCGTGCCGTTAATCCCTATGAGATCGTTCAGGAACAGAAGTGGAACAAGGAGTATCCATGCACGACAGACTACGGTGCTCGATCAAACGGGTTGCTTCCAGCCGAGCACGCGAAGAAAGTGGGGATATCTCAGGGCACGCGCATAACACGACTCAACTTTTCGCTACGAGGGGTTCCGATACGAGCGAAGTACATAAAAGTGAACCCGCTACCAAGTCGGAACTTCTCTGTGAGGAAAGGGTATCGTGGATGGGCGAGTGGAGCAAACCGACGAAAATAATCTAGCCGCACCGAAGAGTCCCAAGCGAAGTGTAAGCAAGCGCGATAGGAGTATGTTTACACTCCTGTTATCAGCGTACGGCGACGATACGAACAGTAGGACAGAGGCGAACGTGTCTGTGGTTAAGCTGTTCAGCAAACATGTTATTTTTGTTGCAGAGTTCGTCTTCGGACATGTTTGTTGTGCCCTCTTATCCTAATCAACACCCTCTGCTCTAGTTTTGTCAAGACTACTGCTATGTTGAGGTAGCTAGAGAGTAGATGAAAGTCCGTCACGAGAAGTCTAGATACAATGGTGCTTGCTTGTCAAAACGAGAACTGACGGATATAATTTAAGCGTAACTCTGATGTATAATACAATTTCTGAATCCTTGGAAGAGAATAGCAGACTGCTAATCTCCAGTCTGGCGCGACCATTTGGAATTGGCGGCTAATCCTCTGAGAAATTACGGTCACTAGCAGGCAAATGCCTCCAGACATAAGGCGAGAAAGCTACTATTAAACGACGAGTTAACATAAACGGCTCGCTGTGATTGTGCGGCGGGTCAATTCCCCGGTGAACTATTCTGAAACGGCGCAATCCAAACCAAGAGTTCATTTCTACATGCGCTCTGTAAACTGATGGACGATCACTCAAACAAAGAAATTACTTAATACTTAGGAATCTAAGTGAGTCTTACTGACACCACTACTGCAAAATAAAACCACGTAACGAGAGGACCCTGAGTGAACTCAAGGTATGCGAAAAAAGCACTTAACCATCATTCAAACCAGTTGCTGTTCAGCAACCAAACAAGAGATTGCACCTCTCGGCCGGCCTGGCTCAATTCAAAACAATTCAGTACAGACAGAGTTCCAAACCCCAGACCAACAGCCAGGTTGACGTTCGAACCAAATCAAAAGTCGTACGGACATAAATACAAACATTAAAAACTCCGCTACACATTAACCTGCACACGCCGGAACACACCCATCAAAGCCTTCCCACGTAGCTAAGGTATAACGACAGTGCAACAAAGCCAAGAGTAAGCCCTAGACGTCAATAACCTGTAACAACCCACAACACCAGCGGGAAACAGTACAGCATTCGGTAGGGCAAAATAGAATTCAATAAAGCAGGATACTCCCACTTCGACAAATCAGTTCGTCAACGGTGCGACGGACACGGATGGTTAAGGCTTCATGGTGCTTAAGTCGACAGGTGTTTATTGACGTCTCGAATAACTCCGTACACGTCGCAGAGCGAGCAAACAAGCCGTTCACTTGTTAAAGCAGTAAGCGCCTTGCTCGACCCATCTACGCTGATACCAAAACTGGATCGTATCCGCTAAGGCTCCTCACCACGGTATGGGTTTGGTGGGGTGCGATCAGCTTCCAATTTAGTGGAAGCGCTGGTACCTGACAGATACCCATAAGAAGAGACACTTCAGCGTGGAGTTAGTAAATCTAGACATAAGGTATTTAAAAAGACATAAGAAACGAAAGGGACAGTCACTTGTAGCAACTGGTTCGCTTAGGTATATATAGGCGTATACAAGCGTATCGTTCTTGATCAAGACTGAGGAAGGAGGTTAAGTTTGTCAGTTTTCGAGTACATATGCTGTAGTAGTGCCCGGGCCACAACAGTAAAAACTGTCTATCAGCGATTAAACACATAGAGCATATCATAAGACAGTTACTCACAGCTCATGTCTAAGTAATCAGAACTCAGTTCGCCATAACTGTGTAGTTTTACCACACTCATAACGTATCTACCCTTCTATACCATATCGATCCGAGGTCACACCATATGTGGCCTGTGAAACCAAGACTAAGTAGGCGCAATGCAATACGTGTTTAACGTCCATTTCGACTCGTCCTCGATAAAAAGATCTAGTACCAAAACGCTCGAAGTTAAAGCGTTTAACTGCCTGTAAGAAAACTAGAAAATGTAGTCATCTTAAAAGTCGGCGAGTACCTGTCCAAACGATATAAGTATGGTCGGCGCAATTGTAGAAGACCAACGAGTACAAAAGTATACAGTCTGTTGTAAAGAGATCCTAAGCCATCTCCGAGCGTAACAGTCCGTACCCAATCTATTGATTTGTACGAGCTTTCAACGTAATAAAAAAATAACAAAACGCCCTAATACTCAAACCTCCTAGTGTAAATAAAGAACTAAACAGGAATAAAACGAAAATTACCTCCTAGTGACCAAAGTATACAAATTCCACGTTTCCTTACATAGATAACGAGTTGGATAGGTTGTTCAACCAACACAGACAAAATAGATTATCGTATCTATATAGAAGCATCGATATTTTTTCTCGGTTACCTCTATGATTGCCTCTAAACCATGTAGGAGACCGAACGCTATGAACAGGATCTCACTAATAAAGGACCGGGTTCACATACGTCAAGAACGTACCCTAACTGTTTACCGATAATCTGCTAAAGCTTGGTTAGCGTACAAACGCCGCAACAAGCCTCATGTGTAACAGTCGTGGTCTACCTATAAACCACAGACAACCTCCACCGATGAAACATTAATACGCCTAAAATAATAGTTACTACCAGCAGTTAGCTGTGATGGAGTAAATCTAACTAAACAATAGTTCAAAATGGGACCTATCTCGAGCTGTCTCAAACCAAACACTCCCAAACCCCGCTGTTTCGAAAATTACTACCACACGTTGCGGCTGCGAAACGGAACTGTTACGTGCGAGAGGCCGCACAACCGCCTACTACAATCTAAAGGAACCCACCAAATGTCTGCTTCAACAGCCGCTAAAGCACTCACCGCTAATGGCGCTATAGGAAACGCCAAATACATACCTTAACATACCACCTCTTAACTTCACATCTACACGAAGCCGGAGACCACACGGCGTTGGTAATCACAAAACACTTGAGTCTCGAACCGGTCTAACGCTTGTCTAAAGTCCATACAAACTCCGTACAAGCAAATGCAGTCCCCGAATAATAATACCGTGCTATCCCGAAGTTCATCCGTGAGACTCTAGTCCAAAAGTGTATAGCAGAAAGTTAAAACACTAAACACGACAACACGACAAAAGATGCGAGGCCGCAAGCGAACCAAACCGGATCCAACATAGAGCCGTGTGGTGTATAGATATACATCCGTATAATCCGCTGTCATCGCACTGAAATTTGCCAGGACCGACTAAGCAGCAGATCACACTAATCTGTATTAAACACCCGACGATGTCCCGGTGCTACGATAAAAGCAAAAGACAAGTACGGGTCTATTTTTCTTGATTTCCTCACTCACGTATCTAAGAATACAAAATCCATTCTGTAAACATCTGTTAGCTATCATAAGTGTGACGCCAGATCCTACGACTAACCCATCGATAAAAGTCTTCTCTACATCTACGACGCATATATCAGATTGAAACCAATTTCGCGACCAACCAGAATACGTAATGGTCACGCGCTGTTAGCAGGTCTCGAGCTTTAAGGACTATAGCTAAAATAATAATCGTGAGTGCACTCCTGGCATACTGAGGAACCTGATATCTCACTAAGAGAGCTCTAACCCCGCGCACGAGTCAGATCCATTAATAACAAACCGATTTCAAAAACTACAAAAGCCACCCTCCCAACTGGTCTGTAGGTCCTCTACCATCAAAGATCGCAAACGTTTCACGGACAAACCCACCTACAGTGCTCTATTGAATCTATTAAACCGCTGGTACCGAGAGATACAACGCCCGACACAAATCTTGGCGTTACTTAGAAGAAGACATGCAAACATGTAAGCTCGTAAAAAGCTTAAATCCGTGGTTCTTATATATTAAACTCGTATATGAACAACTCGACTTTTAGAAGACCATAAGGGGTCAGTCTGTCAGACCATTTCAACCAACATTGCATGCTTTTTTGGTAGATGCAACGAGGTCATCTCTGGAAAATAAGCGGCAGTACGAAAAAGATATCCTGGTTACAAATACGTTACTGCTACACAGACCTCCAGATCTAACGGACACTTCTTGCTTCACAACAAGTAAACCAAAACTCCACCTTGTTTATCATTTGGATCTAGCTTGTAGGTACGACGTGGATCTTTGTGCAATTAAGCACTGTAAATCCTGTAACAGCTGTAGCTCTTAAAGTGGAATATACTCGTTGTTGCGAAGTTTGTATGTAAGCTAGCGGACGGCATATAACGCTTCTACGAGTCAGAAATCTTCTCAACATAGCACAATCAGCTATAATAAAGACAAATCAGATCCCTATACGCTTGCACTATTCCCCGGAAGGTGTCACACCAGGGTAATTACACATCTGACTCGGAGGCTCCGTACAGGAATGAGATTTTTGATCTTAAACCATTTCGATTGCACCCTCTTTTGTTTATCCGTATTGCAGCAAACTCTACCGGTTATCAATCTATGGCCTAATCCAAAAAAAACACGTTGTAGTAACACACGCCAATACCTCTCGGCCTCCCTATTGTAGGGGTGAATTTTGCCCAAGAACAACATAGGCACGAACGGTATGAACATTTCTCCGTTTAGGGATAGCGAACGACCTTAAATCACTGAGAATGAATTTGAAGTATGCAGTGATACCACAAAGTGCTATGATTGCCTAAACTACTAACCAATCAGAACTAATTCAGTATCGTCAGATGAACGCACTTGACCAATGATGTGGATTTTACCCCCGACGCACGTAGATATGGGACGATCGTTATGGATTAAAAATACTAATAACTATTAGGTAAGCCTAGCTAAAGAGCAGCAGCCCTATACCAAAAAACGACATGAGTCACGGACCGCCACGATGTCAAAAATTAAACGAGACTTAAAGATTGCGATCACTACATAGTCGGACCACATAGTCATAAACCGACTAAACAATATATATAGGCTAAGCTCGTGAGATTGTTACCCAGCACCCGTGAACTTAAAGAAGCATACGACCCGACCAAGCACCAAACTCAACCATACGTGAATAAAAAACTCAAGTTAGGCACATCACTACCTAATTGGAGTGCCACGTACCAACATGTCTAGGATACCATTCTTGAACCTTCGATACACGTTCGTAATCATCTACTGAACAGGACGTACCCCTGGCATAACGCAAGCTCCATACACTTGAGACTGTTGAAAACAAACTAAGCCGTAGGTCTGAAAGACACCGACTTAACCTTGAATGTAAACATCTCCCAATCAAATCTACCACTCACGTGCTTTTTGGAAAGATCACAATACCCTACCATTCTAAAACCAGATTGTATCGGGGGGGGGGGGGGGGGGGGGGGGGGGTACATGTAAGCAACGCCAACATTTCGCACCACCCGCTATTGCAAGTCCCCTATCCCACACAAATGTGCATCTCCATCGTGAGGTCCCAACAACACTAAAATGAGACCTGCATCAATCGACCAACTTAGAAAGCACCCAACCTGAGGGGACAGGGATTAACGTCGCGTCTCAAACGTGTCCCATCAGTACAATTTGAGTCCCAAAGCGAAAGGCGTACATAACCTTTGTGCGGCGCCCGTAGTTCGTCCCGACGATCCGGATCATTTCGAACACTATGACTAGGTAGCCTTAACAACCCTGCGCTCGCTACGCTACCCCTAAAAAAGACAAACCACCACAGTAATGAAGTCGAATTGATCTACCTGAATTCGGCTCTACGGATTAATAACCCACCACGTTTGGATGGAGCCCTTAAGTCGGTACTGCGGAACCTCCCATCAAAAACAACAGATTTATTAAGTCTTACCCGCCAGGCATAATCATGATACAATTAATCAATTGAGCTACCAGGGCGTAAGTGGTGACCCTGACCACGCTACTTCTCCAATAGAATAGTCCCGTCCGTGTTTATAATGCACCACAGAACCGACATAGTCGTCAGCTTGTTAAAAAACAATCGATAACACCAAGCATCGCCCGGCGTTATCTGAGTGTATCGCGAATCAACTTTGTTCGACAGATTAAAGAAACACTTAAGCAAACTTACAGAGTGCGAATGAGGCAATAACAGCAACAAACATGATCAGATCTAAACAAAAAACAGTAGAGATAGTCGGATGGGACCGAAGTCGGGCTGCAACGTAATACCTAAACACATCAACATGATACTACAGGAGAGAATACTGTGTTGTGACTGGTAGAGGGAATGTCGACTGTCGATCGACAAGCACAGGTTAAAACTTGTTGCATGTAACTATGAAATAGAGCATGGTAAGGTCTTTGTGAGAGTCGTTTGTCATCCTCGTGCTCGGTACGCACGTCCAAGTCAGGGACCAAGTACGTCTGCAAGTGCACATTATTACGGTAGCAAGAACGAAGCTCAGGACTAGACCGAGTGCCCAAAATCAGGAAAGGCGACGTCGCCTTCAAAGGACCGAGAAGCTCTGAGGTAAATTGACAGAGGTTTAGTATAAAACTACTCAACAAACTTGCAAGTCGGAATCCGAGTATTTGATAAGGCCATATTTTCGAATAGTACAGTAATACGCATAATAGTAACGTACCCGTGGTGCGCTGAATTAGTCGACCGAACAACATGTGTCCATCACGCCCACCATAACGTAGAATCCCATGTTTGCCACAACGCGGACAAACAGGATAAAAAACGCGGTGCATTGACTGGACCGCCCAATAACACGATCTGAAAGCGAGCGAGCCAGTGGTCATGATCTACCCATAAAGATGTACGCACGCAGTTTGCAAGTCGTACACTAAGAACTGTTAAACGGAATCTATGATCAGTATAAAATCGTTAGGAACGATCTGAGTGAATCGGTTCACTTAAATCTAATACGAGGCTATTGAATTACTAGCCAGAATTGATAGAGCCAAGCCTAAACACACGCACTGACATACTAGAGATTCACGACCAATGTTAGCAGCAAGACAGTAAGAGGCAAGTAAGAATGAACAGTGATATTCGACAGAAACCGAGCTGCTGTTATAAAACAAAACGAAATCCTTGGTTGAGATCAACATGAATGGGCTTGTGAATTCCAACTTCTTGACCAGTCTGCAACCGACTATTTCACACCGAACATGCCAATTCCTAAGCCGTCTACTCTTATTCTCGACCCGTTACGAGCCTATAACAGCTGACTAGTATTCAGAAGAGTGTTCGACACGACCTAAGATCTGTGTAATCGCCCACGGATGCCTTGGCACTGTTACCGTGCCTTAATGCTGGCTTCCTAACTTCTTCTCTTTGAGACCTGTCTGGGTACTGTTCCTTACATGGAGCGGACATGGTTAGGAAACAAAGAATTGCTAAAACCGATGAAAGAACAAAACCACCGTCTGCAACGTTTACGAGGTAAACCGGACTTGATACTGATGCCGTACAGTATAAGTAAAAAGCATGGTCGTTGTTGATTCAGTACTCAGACACAGCATCTGCTTTGGAAGCGTATATAATCCTATCCTCTGCCACCCCCAATGTTTCTATCGAGCTCCTGATATATCGGTAACTCTCGATGGGAAAGAAGATCCAAACCAAAACACAAAACTCGTCCGTTAAGGCTCGATAGGAGTTTATTACGTCGAGTCCAATACTTGCTAGGGCGTGTACAATTTCGTTACCGTGTTCTGATGCAAACATCAAAAACTGGTATAACGACGGCTTCGGTCTGGCACGGTTTCATAATTTCTAAAACCTTCTTATTGGTTGCTCGTGAGACATGACGGTCTCCCCGACATATACGTCGAAGCATATAGACTCATTCCTGTATGGCATTCTATGTTATGTTCTAAGAAGTCCTTGCCCTTATATGACTGTTATCTCGTCAGAAGCCCGTGGTACCTCCATCTATCTTGAGATTCCACTTTTCGGGAACTGCTTGCTGCTTCATTACTATTCCGCATACCAGATTCAATGGTGCTATAGGGTACACAAACGAAGGGATGTTCTGATTACAACGACGCTGCGGGCGTGTCCTTTCTGACCCGTTGGTTCCGCGAATTGCAGTTGACACGTTAGAAGACATCAGAAACCTACTGAAAAGATACGGACCATTAAATACTGTGTATTGCGTATGCTAACAACTTTGTCAAAAATAAATACGGAACCTGGGGTCTCGTTGATACGCAGACTAACCCGTGGATATACTGTAAGTTACTTGGTCCGCCAAAACAACCAATGGTGTCGGCCGCAAGAAGAGGAACAGCTACACTACCGTCGCAGGCATCAAGGCCACGGGTAGATAACGAACTTTAGGAACTTGATCAAAAAAACGCACGTATTCTAAAATCCGACATTGAAAGTGATTGTGCAACGCCCGCTCAACAAAGACGGATCTTGCAACAGACGGGAACGGCAAAGGTTCTGGACGAGCCGTATCCCCAATCGACGCTGCGGAAGATATCAACGACATACTCTCATAAACCGAGTATCAGGAAATAAAGAGTACCGTAACAAGCCGTACAAACCGAATCGAAGTTTGAGTCCTCGTAAAGAGGACGGGCAGAAGATCCCTAATCTCTGGCTTGCACTTACTGCCTTGGCTCAAACAAAATCTAGACTTAGATTGCTTAAAAATTCGGATATTGTTTCCAAGCTTGTCCCCTGATTTTGTTGTATCAAGGAGTGTAATGACACCAGTTGATCAGACTCATCCCTAAAATAAGGCGATCAAACATCTTATTCTAGGGACACTAAGGGTCCGGCCTGTCAACACCGATAAGGTACAACCGACACATAGAGGGCAGATCGTCATATCCTCAGTCATGTGCACAAACTGGAGAGTATCAACGTGAATTTATCGGATGTAGAGGGGTGCGGATGTGTAAGAAAAAAACGTAATGATTGCGTTGGGCAGAAGTCTTAGTATCAAAGCAATTGCACTGACTGGTTCTCAATCACGTCATTTCGAAAGTAGATAACCACCTTGGTTGGGCTCCACGTCAAGGAGGATAAGTCAAACTAGACTAGGCGGAATATTGGGGCAAATGGATGGTAATATGACCAGGTTCAAAACGAAACCGGGAGGAGCGCAACGATCTACCGTAGTCATCTAACTTTCACTTCGGGGTGATGTTTAGGAGGTAAACTGGTGAACATACCACGGTTGAACCCCATTTATTCACGCTCTTAAACCAACCAAACGACCGTTCCCAGTTGTTCTAACGTCTTAGGTTTATTGAACGTCGTCCGAGTCCCAAGACTCAAGATATACCAAACTTAGAGATGATGATGCGTGTCTTTAGACAAACTTCGTGGTATCATTGGGCCTTAATTGAACCCCGGCTCTATGGTGTGCCTACGAAGTCGACGGGTCGATGATGTACAATAACTCCTCCTCGGCAGAAAACCATACAATGAAGGCCTATCGATACGTATCACCACAACAGTTGTTCCAACTCAAACGGTTGGCATGTACGAGGAAAGCCATGGCTCATACGCACGACACCCAACAGCCAGCCGACGAAGAGTCCTAGCCAGCAAACACTCAAGTAGGGAGATAGTGACCCAAACCAGCGACCGTGCTGGTAGTTTGTTCATCCTCAATCACCCTTTGCCGTTCGCAAATACGATCCGATGGTAACTCGACTTAGTCGGTCTTGTTAAGTGTAAGTTCATGCTCATTCCCCAACGAATCTCATCTCCTTTTCGGGGTGATTACCTTCTCTGCGGTCTTGTTGCCTAATCAGGTCTCCTGGTTCCTGACATAGATATCACAGGAGCGCTTAACGCTCGTGACTATGGGCGAACGAGACTCGCTAAAAACAGAATAACACGCTACAAAGAGACAACATTATCCCCGTGAACCGCTGGTAAATTGTGTTTCTGCGGTTACTAACGTCAAACAGTAAACTACTGTGAAAATCTCACCCTACACAGGGCCCGCTCCCAACTATTCGACATTCCAACCAACTCTATCAGGGGTTCAAACAACGCCAATTGGGTTTGGGGTTGGTGGTGTTGGTATCTCGTGGGTTGGGTGTTTTTATGTTTGGATTGGGGGGGTATGTTTGTAGATGTGTAGGGTGTAGTTTGGGTAGAGGTGTGAA